>NC_090873.1:6445292-6477792 GCF_036669935.1 Montipora foliosa | reverse complement strand
GTTGCTGAGACGGTAAAAGAACTTGAAATTTGAAATTTGATAATCTAATTTTGGTAGCTAACTAAAACTAAGACGAACTAACACCAGAAAGGTCAAAAGAATGTTTGTTTCGAAATGAGGCCAGTAGGTCTAATTAACATAAATACAAAAGAATGTAAAAGAGGACGCCATTTATGAAAGTGGTCTATAATTTGGCCCTGGTTCGACCTATTGGTTTCGCTGAGAACACTTTCATGTCGATTCATGGTTTTGATAAATTAGCCTGCAACGGTCAGAACCGTATACAATCAGCTGTCACTAAGTAATCACGAGCAATGACGCGGTGTGTGTCTTTTTCATTCATCCCCGGCATACGCGTGACGCGTCGCCACATAGCTTTGAGAAATTTGTTCTTTGTCGGATTTTTTCGTCTACTACTCGAAAAGACGTCATGGGAAAACAAAACAAACAAAAGAAAAGACTGACAGAGAAAGGTACTTGTAATGCTGTGCTGTGAAACTTTATACCAATTTTTAGCTGACTGATAGACTTATACGTGTCAAAGGAAAAACGGCATGAGGCCTCTTTCTTTTAACTTGCTTTATGAACTCGTATGATAGATTAATATGTACGAATATTTTTACTTGATATGTAGGCCTATGTTAGTGCATTGTATGACCCTCGTTTCTTTTCGACTGTTTCGTAAAAAATTTTGGTAAATTACGACATTTTTGGGCAAATAATTCACCGCACCCTCTCGCAAAAAATTGCCCGTACTCTTATGGATCAGCGGTTTCTTTTTTAAGCCGCATGGTAATTTTGCATACAGTACCTTGTTTCTTCGGTTCACAATGTGCAATAAGAGTACTGTTTAACAAAATTTGCAGTTGAAAGAATGGTGATTTGTAAAGAGCATTAAATTTGGTCCTTTTACCTTTTAATATGGCGTTCTTTGTTCTCACAGGTTCCCGAGGGCAGGAACATTGGACCAAAAATACTTCCCCGGAGGGGGGGCTCTGTTTCACAGACGACAAATTCCAATTCCCCGCTATGGCCCTGGTTTGGGGGGGGGGGGGGGAATTTTCTTTCACTGGTGTATAAGAACCACTTGTACTATAGGTCGACTTGTAGCAAGTCGGAAAAGCAAGTCTATGGACTGTACTGAACGTGGCGGCAAACATCGACAGACAAGTGATTGAATTTTTTTCTCAATAATCTTAATTGAACGCAATATGCAAGTTTTCTAAGTCGGCCGTGGCGAAAATATCGTATAGATCTGTATACATGGGCGCTGTATAAGCCTAGTTGTACAACGCTAAAAAGCGCCAACGCGTGAGAAAGGCGCGGAGTCTCTCTCGATTTCTCAGTCATCTCAAACTCAAGGATCAGACGGACTTTTCATATTTTCTGGTTCTCCAGTTGTACTCCTGATAAGGCCTCGTTCACATTGAGGTCGCTTTTGGGAATTAGACCGATCTAAGATCGGTATAGCCGTTAAGGTAATTCCCTAGTATTGCACTGCGAATCCTGTTCTGCGCATAACACCGCGTAGGCCAAGTTCGTATTCAGGTATGGCTAAGAGGTTGTACCATCAATTTTCACAGCTCAATTACGTCAAAGCTGTGCTTCCTGTTCCTGCAAAAACAAAGCGTGAACCGATGGAACAAACTTGTCCTTGATAGATCAAGTCGCAATGATTAAATGACTAACTTGACCAAGTTATATCTCGCAAACGAGCTTGGTGACGTGCTTTTTTAATTGCACATTTCGAGTCACCATAATGTAGGGAACAATCGAGAAAAGTTTAAAGAAAATCTTACGACAACTTCTATTACTAAGGAATCACCTTAATCAGATTTTGAAATGAAGAACAAACAAGTTCACCTCTATACAGCTTTGACTGCACTGTGTCTCTAGAAATGAAAGTTTTACAAACGAGCGGTAACCGAATTTAGTTTTTTGCGCCTTGACAATGAGCCCAATAAAAAATAGAGAGAGAACGTAATACAATGTCCAAATACATGTTAAGAAACCGAGCTTTACTTCGTGATAGTCTGGAAGTGATTAGCGATTGGCGGTTTTGTTACTCTGGCCGAAGGCACGGCGGCCAGAGTTGAGTTTTCAGCCAGTTTTCGTTTCCACCGCTCGTTTCCACCACAAATCGGCAAAGCCTGCTGACCAACAGAATCGTGGGCTCTAAGAACGTGACGTATACGGGAAGAGCTGTTGCAACGTCGAAGAAGGTGTTCGGAGTGAATGCACTCTAAAAATATTGAGCGGTACAGGAACGAATCGGTCAGTGAATCGAAAATATGGTCAAGTTGCACGCAAAGTTCCAAAGTATGTCACTGGTGATCATGAGTTGAGATTATCTGTGAACGCAAAATGCGAATGTGATGAAAAAGTTTCGAAAGTGAAAAATATCAGAAGTATTACGGAAACCTATAACCATGCAAAAGTGTGAACTACTGCAACTGAGAAAAATAATGTTGATCGACGCAAGAACGAACATTATCTTGTTCTGACGCCATATTGAAAATCTAACCACGTGAGTTCCGTGGGAAAGCAAAAGAAGTATGTACCAGAATCCGCCTTATGATAATTTTTGTGTTTCTTGTAATTACTTGTTTTGAAATTTGGCGTAGGGAAACGTTAAAGATTGTACTTTGCAGTGGTGTCATTGTACAAGCAGGATATAAGTGTACTGTATACATGTACGATGTTCAGAAACGGTCTCTAATTCATTTGAAGATTTTATTTCGCTCCCTATGCTTGTTAAAAAGGGACAAAAAGTTAAGATGTGCTATTTACACAATACGAATGACATACATGTATCAAGTGCTTATACATGTACATCAAAACTGTTATACATACATCAAGACTGTTTTACATACATCAAAATTCGCCATATACATACCAAAGCTCATATTTACATGTTGAACGATGCTACACTTACCTGATATATTTACATCAAGATTCTTAGCAATATGTACATCAAGTTTCCAGAGAAATATACATCATGATTCGTGATACTTTCCATCGAGTTTTAAACACATCAAGATGCACATACACAGTATGACTTCTAACGTCCGTGTCTTATTGATCTATATCATTCGTGAAATATATGCATATTATACATCGAGATTCGTGCACTTTTTACATGAGGACGAGAATACCGCTGGATTTAAAGAGCGAGGGGTGGGCAGCTCTAAAGGCCGGAATCCGGAATCAATAAACCGGAATCAGGAAACCGGAATTATCCACAAATCGCGAGAACTACAACAACTTGCCCACTCCTTGTACGCTCTGCTATAATTCCCACACTCAAGTATTTAACTCTGAGGGAATGTAAACTGTAAGAAGGATCTGACCTTGTTATTCTGGATATAAAGACGTGAACATGGTGATGGCATCATCAAGCTAAGGCAGTCCACATTACAATAAAGGGAACTTAAAACTTGTTTAATTCATTTTCTTTGCTTTTTCACCTGCCTTGGTACAAAAATGCCTCTTTTAAAGGAACAAGGCGCCAGGGAGGATGTGTTGCGTAAGTGATGGAGCGACGAAGCTGTCGATTATAGGTTTTTTTTTTTTTTTTTTTTTTTTTTTTTTTGATCGATAACTTTTTATTATGATTCACACTACTTACAACACTGGTACATCTACTTACACAACTTACAAAAATTACACAATTAACAACTACTGAAATCCATTATACTACCATCAAAACTATTTAACAATTGAATTGCGTACGCACTACTTACAATTACAGGTGCTACTTACAATAATACAATTGCAATACTTACTCTACAAAAACAATATGATTACTTTTTAAACTTGCAATACCAATTTATACACTGCTTACAAAATAATACGATTTCAGATGCTAATTATATTTATATTCTTACATTAAAAACAATGAGCAACAAAATAAAAGATACATGCATATTAAAAATAAATAAATAAATAAATAAATAACTTAATTAATTATATTGGAGTGAGTACCCATTTCTTTTCAAAGAAGTTGTTTTTGTTGATCTTTTTTTCAGTTTCATATTTAATCTTTAGTTTCGATTGCAGTCCTTGAATTTTAGGAAGTGTTTGGCTTCTTCTGCAGTCCCACAAAAATAATTTTCCAATTAATATGAAATAGTTTAATAAATTTGATAAAGGGCATTGTTTTGCACAGAATGATGGATTGGCTGATTCGATAGAAGGTACCAGTACGATTCGAAATTAGTCCAGAACGTTTTGGAGTGAGGGCATTCATAGAAAAGGTGATATAAATTCTCAGGTTCATCATTACAAAAAGTACATGCATCATTAATTCTAAATCCAATTTTGCATAGTTTGCTGTTAGTGTAAAGAATAGAATTAATTACTTTGTATTGGAAAGCCTTAACATATGACTCAAGTGCAACCAAATGTGGTAACGAAAAGATTTCTTTAAATTGTTGGCTTGTGAAATTAAAATCACTCTTCAATTTACGGATAATATTAGGAGGTTGAGCTTTTCTTGAGACCAGAAGCAAATAATAATCTTTTGATTTTTTGTCTTTAATATCGAAAATTTTATTTCCAATTATAAGTGATGGGGATATGGTTAATCTATCTAGGCTGATTTCTTTTAAATGAGAAGGCACAGAATGACGAAGGCCCGCCCATTGCAGAAAATTGTTTTTGACAATTTTGTTTGAAAAATAGTTATAGGAGTCCATTGTATTTAAGTTAAAAAGAAGATCGTGTATGTAAATAATTCCCGATTTAAAATAATTTTTATAGTACACTGGCTTATTGTCTATTCGAATCTCTTTATTATTCCAAACAATTATTTTTGTCGATTATAGGTTGAGAAAGACTGAACATACAGTGAATATGAAAAATTTACATTTTTTATCGAAGAAAAGTTCTTTCGAGACGATTTTAAAACAAAATTGCAGCGTTGACACTGATTTAAAAAGTTTTTAAAAAGTAAAACGTTTGGATCACTTTGGTGATCGATAGATCGGTGTTCGATTGATCGATTGGATACCTCCCTGGCACAGAGAAAGATACTCTTACGCGTCTCTGTAACATCGATCGCAAACGGTTGGCGTTAGTCCTCCTAAACGTTGTAACATCACGACAGCACAGGAGAAAGCTTTAGAAAGCGTCGCTGAAGATCCCAGCGGAAAAGGGCCGGTGTGTGGTAGTGATGAATACCAGTGATTATTCTGATAAGATCATGCAATTAACATTTACAAGACGAGAACACCTATAAAAGAATAACGGATGGACACAGAAATCCAACGGCTAGCACAGAGAAAGAGCTTAACAAACTGCTCCAGGAGATCCGTACTTGTACAACTGAGCATGCATAGTTCCGACGAGGAGCATCTTCACAACAAACAGTACTACCGTTTACGTAGTACAGATTGCACACTAGCGTCTTTCTACGGCTTACCAAAAATCCACAAGCCTGATGTCCCGCTCAGACCCATAACTAGCTCTATTGGCTCTTCAACATATGAGCTTTTCAAACATCTCGTGGCGGTCACCTCACCCCTCCAGAATAACAGGTATTCTGTTAAAAACATTAGAGTTTTCGCCGTAAGAATACGGGAACAAACTCTAGAACCGGACGAGATTTTCGTGTCTTTCGATGTCGTATCACTGTTTACCTGCATTCGGCCCACCCACTTGGCTTTGAGAATAACAAGTGAACGACTTCATGAGGATTCTACACTCTGTGCAAGAACAAACTTGTCTTCTGACAAGGTAATGCAACTATTGGAGTTCGTGCTTAATAACGTCTACTCAACTTTCCAAGGCACCCATTACCAACAAGTTTTCGGGTGCCCTATGGGCTCTCCCATGAGTGTAGCCTGCGAACGCAAACGTATTTCCGGCGGTCATTTCTCTCCCACGAAAGAAACGACCGCAGGAAATACGTCTGCGTTCGCAGGCTACCATGAGTGTCATTCTAGAGAATTTAGTTATGGAGCACATCGAAGAGAGGGCACTCGTAACCGCCCCTCACCCACCTAAATGGTGGTACCAGTACGTCGACGATGGCCAAGCCTGTATCCATAAGTAATTCATGGAAGAGTTCCATGCCCACCTGAATTCGATTGACCCACACGTCCAATTCACCTGCGAGGTTGAGCAAGAAGGCGCTATCTCTTTTCTGGACACAAAAACCACTACACGGACCGATGGTTCGATCGTTGTTACTGTATACCGTAAGCCCACAAATACAGACAAATACCTAGATTTCGACTCGCATCATCATATTCAACACAAACGCGCCGTTGCACGGACTTTGTTAGATCGAGCCACCTCTATTCCGTCAATAGACGAAGAAAAGAGCGCCGAAGTTCAGCGTGTAACCGCAGCGCTTAAAGTCAATGGCTATCCGGTACGGTTCATTGACAGTTGTAAATCCCGTAAACCACGCGAAAGACAGGGGACCAGGCAGTCACGCGTAATTTGGTCGTACTTCCTTACGCTAAAGGCGCCTCTGAGAAAATTACAAGAGTGCTAAACCAACACAACATCAAAGTGGCGCACAAACCCGTCCGCATCGTCGGCTCTTTTTTCAGAAGACCGAAAGATCAACAAAAGAAAGAGGACACAAGGAACACTGTTTACAAGATCGAATGCAACGATTGCGCTGTAGTGCCGTACATCGGCCAAACGTCACGCGCCTTAATGACCAGAACTAAAGAACATTCTAAAGGCGCCGCGTGTTTTGACAAAAACCCTCAACTAGCAACGTTCCCAAAAAACTGGCCACAGCTTTTATTTTGAAAACGTGTCAATTCTTTACATCTGTACCCCAATGGAACCAGCGGTTGTTTTGGGAAGCGTGGTATTCTAATAAGGAAGAGAACTCAATCAACGAGCAAGTTGAGTTTCCACGTGTGTACCTCAATCTCAAGAATTTTTAGAACATTTTTTGGCACACGCGTTATGCATATGTGTCATCTACTTGCCTATTTTACCATCGTTAGTCATATTTGCATATATATGTAACTGATGAAGGTCACCGAAGTGATCGAAACATTTTACTTTTTAAAAACTTTTAAATCAGTGTCTACGCTGCAATTTTGTTTTAAAAACGTCGGGCCGTTTTTTTTTCAGGATTACCCAAATGTAATCCGTTTCAATCTTGTCTGATGATTTGTGTCCATCCATGCTTCTCTTTCCTTTTGCTGCATTTCTTTTATGTTTTCAACAGTTTTAAGTTGTTATTGCATTGTTTCGTTCTACTTTTTGGGCATTTTGGGTGTCATGAAATTACATTATTCGGAAGTCCAAGGTATGTTCAAACTGCGAAAACAAGGTGGAAAAACCTTCTAACTCAAGCCGAACATATCATCAGTTGTCGACCTTGAAGCGCAATATTCATCTGCCTTTCGGCAGAATCTTCAAGACTTGATTGTTTCCTGGCCTATTCAATGCCAGTGGGACGTCTCGAAAGAACTTTTCTTCGACAAACAATGTAAATCTTTCATATTCACTGTATGTTCAGTCTTTCTCAACCTATAATCGACAGCTTCGTCGCTCCATCACTTACGCAACACATCCTCCCTGGCGCCTTGTTCCTTTAAAAGAGGCATTTTCGTACCAAGGCAGGTGAAAAAGCAAAGAAAATGAATTAAACAAGTTTTAAGTTCCCTTTATTGTAATGTGGACTGCCATGCCATCACCATGTTCACGTCTTTATATCCAGAATAACAAGGTCAGATCCTTTTTACAGTTTACATTTCCTCAGAGTTAAATACTTGAGTGTGGGAATTATAGCAGAGCGTACAAGGAGTGGGCAAGTTGTTGTATTTCTCGCGATTTGTGGATAATTCCGGTTTCCTGATTCCGGTTTCCTGATTCCGGATTCGGGCCTTTAGGGCTGCCCACCCCTCGCTCTTTAAATCCAGCGGTATTCTCGTCTTCGTGTAAAAATTGCACGAATCTCCATGTATATATCACAAATCTTGATGCATACAGATATCACGAATGATGTAGATCAATAAGACACGGACGTTAGAAGTCATACTGTGTATGTTATCACGCATTTTGATGTGTTTAAAACTCGATGGAAAGTATCACGAATCATGATGTATATTTCTCTGGAAACTTGATGTACATATTGCTAAAGAATCTTGATGTAAATATATCAGATAATCTTGATGTAAGTGTAGCATCGTTTTAATTTAACATGTAAATATGAGCTTTGATATGTATATGGCGAATTTTGATGTATGTAAAACAGTCTTGATGTATGTATAACAGTTTTGATGTACATGTATAAGCACTTGATATATGTATGTCATTCTTATTGTGTAAATAGCACATCTTAATGTTTTGTCCCTTTTTAACAAGCATAGCTCCCAGAAGTGAAACGGATACCTTCAGGTGTACAAAATCATTAAACGGCACCAATAAAGTTAATCAGGTCTTGTTATGAGATGTTTGTTTACGCCAACAATAACAATTTATTCTAACGCCGTGTCCAGACGGGATTGTGAACCAAGTGGAATACCAGTAAAAAAGCTTAAGCGGCTGTCGAAGATTAGAATCGGAGGCTGAAAGCGTTTGTCTCTTTTGAAATCATCGGAAAAAATACACCAGTATCATCTAAAATTCATCGCTATGTTAAATTTAAATCGAAATGGCATCGAAGAAGTTTTAAAGAGATGCAGAAAGTTAAAAATTATTCTTTGTTTATATGTGTTTGCCTTCGTCACTTTTCAGGAGTCATAACCATAGAGTTAATTATTGTAAGGTTAAACTAAAAGTTTCAATGTAGAGGAGAACCCTGGTCGCATTGTGGACCCCATTAAAACTGTAAGAGCACCTTACAGCCAAGGCAACGTTACAGTATTTGGTCAAAGTGTTGGACAACAGCGTGTTGTGAAGAGTTGAGTTCTTTAATTTACCACAACAATGTGGGGATAAACTGTCCTAATGATGTAATACAAATCACGGATGTTGGTAATCAATTATAAGGTTGTCGCAGTCAGCTGGTAGGTCTTTTTTAATGTTGGCAGAGTTAACAATAATGTTAAGTGTGTTTGATACTACCTACCAGGTTTCTTACAGTGAGAGCTACACTGGAAATGTTCATAGTAATAGTGCAATTGAGGGATACCCTTACTGTATGTCTTTGTTTGGAGTTTTTGAATCGCTTATGGATCAAAACTATACCTCATTCGTTTTAGCAGTAGGATGCATTGTTGCTGGAATCTATTGTAATAAATTATGGTACTTTCAAAATAATTTGATTTTCATGGTATAGATGTGTGTTAACAGTCACCCTCAAGGGACATCTGTCCTTTTAGAAGTACCATCTATAAGAATTATATTCAAAGTTTGTATCAGACCAGTGATATATTTGAGGTAACAGGAGTAAAAATTGCTAAAATTAATCTTGATATTGCTGGAAACAACACCTTTGTCCTTGTAAGCAGTGTTTTGCACTGGCACTATATTCATTGGGTTACTCCATCAACAAGCCTGCAGTTACTGGGATTCTAATACATTAGCTGCTATTGTGAACATTGGGACTAAGTTCTACCATGACTTACGTATAACCAGGCATCTTACAATCAATTATTTACCAAAATATGTCACCATTTGTGGAGTAAAGGTGAAAGTGAATCTTCATGCCAAAAATACAGGGGTGATGATCTGTGATTCAACCTTCCCCCATATACATTTCCAGGATAATTGTATAAAATATATTAGTAAATGTTCGACCTATAATATACATTTGCTCGCAAAAATGACTTCCTGTTTCTTCTGTAGTGTCAGTATTCCAATGTTAACAAACATTTGTGAGGCTGTCAAAATAAAATTTGAATACATAATTTATTATGAACTTTTACCTTCAAGGTATTGCAAGTTCTTTTTCCTTTAATCCTCTTTAATTTCTATAATATTTACATCTACGAACTTGTTTCATTAGGGTTTCGTTGACTTGAAGTTCTTACTTATTTACTTAAAACCAACCTTTTACATTTTTTAAAAAAATTAGCATTTCTTAAAAAGAACGTATAAACATAGGAATCGGCCAGGGGATAGGCCGAATGTGGCCTCTTGTTTCAATTCAAATGCTGTTTTGATGTTCCGAAAGAATTTGCAAACATGTTTCGACGGACCTCCGTCATCTTCGGTGTAACGATAAACTGAATAACATTTTGGGCTTGAATTTATAGAGCAATAACCTACACTATAGGTAGCAATGCTGTGTAAAACTATGACACCTGACACGAACTTTGAAGGCTGCTTTCTTGCAAATTACAGCTCGATTTTCGCTGGTAATGACTGTACCGGCTTATTCCGATGCTATATTACGCAGCAATCAAATATATATACGTGAACATTTAGGAATGATCGAACCTCGGGGAGCCCTGAAATTGGGAAAGAAATCCCTACCTCAAAGACGCCAAATATATGATCATTGGATTTTACATTTTCTCAGGTACGAAAAGAAGTAATCACATATTATTATATCATAAACTCTGAAAGAAATGTAATACATTCAATCCCGTAATTTGTAAATAGAAAAAGAAAACCAGCTTGTTATGCCGCTTTCAATATAGCACGATTCGAACACGAAAACGAAATGCAAAGGAAAGGATTAAAACAGAAAAAAAAATGGAACCAGCCCTTTTGGGAATCCGGAATCCGGAATCTACAGTATGGAATCCAGAATCCAAGACTATCGTGGATTCCCTTACTTTGGGCGAAATATGCCTCTTCTTCAATTTGACTGTGGAGCCGCGGAGCCACTGCAGCCAACCCTCTACAAAAGTGGCCCTGTATTCTGTAGTTTTGCGAAGCCTTATTTTGTACTGTTATGCTTGTTAATCTGTGGCTGCTTCTTACGGGACAGCTGCAATTTTGCAAATAATTAAACCCGAATTCTGTTCTTCTTCCGCTCTCCTCACAAGCCGCCATGTTTCTTTCGACATTTAAACCAATCAGAGTTCATGCGACAAAATGCACAAATCAGCGGTCTTTTTAGTTCACGGTGTGCAGGGTCTTCTCTCGACCCGCCGCCATGTTGAAAGCCGAGAAGACCCTGGGAATGAGGTTCCGGAAAAGCGATACGGATGCTATATTTACACTTCGGAGCTGAAACTTGCTATGTGATTGGTTTAGAACATAAACAAACCACAGCCGAAATCACGAAGGCCTACGAACAAGATGAGAATTTTACAAAATTTTCCGAGCGTCCGAAAATTTGCGGATGTGGGGGTTGTGGCATGTGCTAAAACCAGGAACACCGGAACAACACAGAACACCCAAAATAATAAAGACCAACAAAAAATAAATTATTTTAATACAATTTAAAAAGGGCTTTGGTTTTCTGCTCACCAGAACGTCGTTGAGTGAATTACAATCAAGTCATTTACAAATGCAATTCGGCTGTGATCACCTCAATCCCTGTTGACTTTTTTCTCTGTCAGGTAACGACTCAGACGAGAAGCTTTCTCAGAGCGTGTAAGTTTTTGGTTTAATTTACAAACGTTTTACTCGCATACATAATTTTTTTCTCTTTTTTATTTACTTGTGTTACACTAAAGTTGAAGTAAAACAAATTGGCCCTCACCGTTCCATCATCGACATTACTAATTTCGATCACTTCTGCCTTGCAGAATCTATAAATAAAAGTGATCTTTTGATAAGCTTATTGAACAGCTTTCTCCAAAAGTTACGAATGAGACGTACAATTAAAGTGAAAAACGCGTTTTAAAAAAACGCTAATTTTCGGGATAAGTGATATCCGAGTACTTTAACACGGGTATTGGCGCTTTCATTTCTCCACGCTTAAAGCTTGGCAATCTGTCATAGGAAACTTGCACGCTTTTTATATTGTACGTAATTCAGTCCTACGACTGCAATGTATGATGTTTTTCAATAAACGAGTTTACTACTTACTACTACTACTACTACGCTTTGAGAAAGCTCCTCGTCTGAGTTGTTACCTGACAGACAAAAAAATCACCAAGGATTGAGTTAATCACAGCCGGATTGCATTTGTAAATGACTTGATTGTAATTCACTCAACGCTCTCCATGTTGGGAGGCACTATCAAGACGGCGATCTGTAACTACGTTCTGGTCAGCAGAAAACCAACGCCCTTTTTAATTATATTTTTAATAATTTATTTTTTGTTGTTCTTTATTATTTTGGGTGTTCCGTGATGTTCCGGTGTTCCTGGTTTTAGCAGGAAGAATTAAGTTCGTTGTGGGTGGAACCTCGATCAGTTGTCGAAATGTCTTTTTTTTACCACTGTATTTTGTTTTGAGTTGGTGCTCTATGCGTTGTTCAATCGTCAACCAACCCGTTGCTTTGTCGGGAAATACTGCTGCCAATCTAAAGACAGCTACTCAGCATTGTAACAAAATTTACTTTACGCTGGATCATCGACTGAAAAGATCGAAGCTATGCTGAAACAAATGAAGAAGCAACTCATTCAAATACAAAGTAATATCGACACACTGAAAGGCGCTAACAACATGTGTACTCTTGAAGGTATGGGTAAGCTTGGCGTGATGGAGAATCAACTGTCCCTCAAAAATGTGCTTTATCAGTTGCACTCAAGCAAACGTTAATGCGCGAAAAAACCGTCAAATTAAAGATGAGTTACTTAGTCGCCCGGCCTTAGCCGCCGAGAACTTTGAGTTCCCGAGCCGAAGAAATTCGTAATTGCAGAAAGTCAGGTGAGTGGAGGAAATCGCAACAATGAGCAAGAGAAGGACAGTGAGAAAACTTTTCGGCTCCCACTCGTAAGTTAAGTTACCTGACACGTAAACAACCATTTGTCTTGCCCGTTTTCGGCCCATTTTCTACAACACGTTCAATCAATAAAAGATTGATTGAACGTGTTGTAGAAAATGAGCCGAAAACGGGTTAGTCGAGTAGGTGTTAGAACACGTGAGAGGGGTTAGAACACGTTGGTGGAAATATATTTCTTTTTCTTACAGTTTTAATAGAATTTTCAATTCCTTGTTAATTGTTCAAACAGTTGGGAGGAACTGTGCTGAGCTGTACAAATCGGGTGAAAGGAACAGTGGTGTTTATACAATTGATCCTGATGGTTCAGGGGCCTTTGATGTGTTTTGTGACCAGACAACAGCTGGTGGGGGATGGACGGTGTTCCAAAAGAGACTGGACGGATCAGTTGACTTTTACCGCGGCTGGTCTGACTACGAAATAGGCTTTGGTAACCTACGTGGCGAGTATTGGCTGGGATTGGACAAGATCTATCGTCTGACCAAATTGGTGACCAATACGCTTCGAGTTGAGTTGGAAGACACAGAATGCAAAACTGCCTATGCTGCCTATGACATGTTTGCAGTGAGTAGCGAGAAGACCAACTACCAGTTGAGCCTTGGAACTTACTCGGGTATGTAATTTTCCAAACGTGTATCACAATCAAGATTCTACGATATACATAGCAATACCGGTTCCATATCATAAAAGAGAGACAGCCAGAGCAGTGTTTTTCTATGCTAATTGACACTCTTCTCTTTAATTTTTTGGTTAGTTCATTGTTGCATGCGCTTGTGTAAAATAATTGAAGGGAGCAAGATCATCACAGTTTTGAAAGCAACTACTCAGAAAAATCCAGGCTTTATTCAAGGAAATTTATTCAAGGAAATTTACTTTGCTCAGGGACGGATCCAGAAATTCCAGAAAGAGGGGGCCGAAGAAATTTCTGTAAAGTTAAATAGATCACTTCAATGGACGTGTAGTTAAAGTAAATTTCTACTTAAAGCAAAGACTAAATCTCTAAGTTTGTTACTCGCTGAGTTAAGATACATGTACAGTTGCAGCCGCTACATTGATTGCTTAATATTTTCTTCGTTCATTTTGCTTTTTGACTAAAACTCAAGTAGGCGGTTTGCAGAACCGAATAACCTGGATTCTGTCGCGCAGTGCGGCCATCTGCGGAGATAAAATGTGGCTAAATAGATCGAAAATTGCGTATATTGTAAATCGCGTAGAAATTTTCTTATGATCAGGAAGGCAATAAAATGTAACCTACAGTTACTACTCACCTGGTTTACGAGTGTCAATGGGATCGTTCCTTTGAAAACCGCTGCTTTCCTTTCTCTATTTCTTTAATTAATTAATTGACTAATTAATTAATTAATTAATCAAGGTGGTATAATACCTCAGTTAAAAGTCAAAAAATCTTTGCATTGCTTCAATTATTTTTATTAGAGTTTTAACAGAAAACACTCAGTGAGAAAAGTTATTTTGGCAATATTTTTGGCATCATTTGTTGTCATAGCAACATGACCATGCCCTAAAACCCCTCATTTTTCAGTTTTCAAACCAACAGCAATAACTATAATTTGACTCAAATGTGTCTTCCCAAGGTTGGGTTTCTTGGCTTTATATTTCTTTTAGTTTCATTGCACAGAAGCATTATTCATAATTGTGTACAGAAAATTCCATGAAATTATCTTAAATGCGTTTTGAACTAGACATGTTGAGGTACTCGCATTTTCATCAAAATTCATTTTGCGAGAAAAAAGGCCTTTCAAAATAAGTTAATTGGTCCGCAAGTCTCTCGTCATCCTTTGAGCAAAGAAAGTTTGTCAAAATGCACCAGCAGCATAGAAAACACCCTCTGGTTACTGGTTCTTGCTTTTCTTTTACTTTTTTAGTTCCCTTAGGACCTTTCTCCTCTTTTTCCTTTTGTTTTTGTACTCTGCGCTACGAATGCGATCCAAGCGAAGGCATCTGCACCCTTGCTCAGTGCATTTCCCCAGGTTGATTTTTAATCCTCTTAAGCAAGAGCAAAACAATTCTAACTCCAATGTTGAAGTGGCTGATGGCATCAAACAACCCAAATTCTAACATTTCCATTACAGAATAATTGACACGACAATGACACAATCATTCAGGGAAGTGTACCCTGTTTTCGCCAGGTACCATCACTGGAAATACCACAGTTTACAATATCATTTTCATTGGCTCCCTGGGCATCCCTGATCTCTTTTTCAGCACTGGACATGTTGACGTTCTTGGCAATAATTTTCATATGTTTTCCACCGTTCCTACATTTTTCTGATATGCCCTTGCTGTTGGGGTGCAGGCATATTCATCAAAGTGCAGAATTTTTTAGCTCTACTGTAACCTTTTCCTATAGACCACATGGAATACACTAGACGTCTGTTCACCTCATTGCTTAAGGTTTCGCTTTTTGGATGTAAAAAAAGTCATGTTTCCAGCCGCAGTTTTCGCAAACGTGTCTGAGACTTGAAGCACATCCCTTCCTTTGGAAAAAGTTATCTGACAGCCCGAAACTGAAGTCGCCATTATGCAGTCAGTACAGTGTACGTAGATCTTGTGAACGGATTTTTATCCTAAAAAGGTCACCTAGAATTTTCGGGAGTCTTTTTTCTGGCTGAAATTTTCGAAAAGGTAAGTTTTGATCCCTATAATTTTTGGATCACTAGACTTTCAGCTTGGAAATCCGAACAGATCAAAAACTTTTAGGGGATAAAAATATGCCTATATCTACCGTTTAAATACTAAAATACGTTTAACAATGCTATGTTTAAGTGGTTTTAAACTGTATTCCCGTTGGGTGCCCCTGTTTCGTGACACCGATGTCAGAGGCCCTGCCAGGGAAAGGAGGGGGGGCCCGAGTCGCTTGTCTGAATTTTAAAATCACTCGTGTCGGGGTTTAATCGGCTCATTCTCGGCCTTGACGTCACTGTCGGAATTTTGCTGGGAAAGGATGTCTTTTGTCGGAATTTCATTTTATGTGCTGTCGCTACTTATTGGGCCATGTCGCTTGTCGGAATTTACCCTGTCAGGGCCTCATGTCATTGTTTCAGATTCTCTTTCGCTCGTTTCATATACTGATTTCCCAAAAACCTTCTTTTAGGACGCCTGGCTGAGCGAAACTTAGGCATGGATAGTTATTAAACAGGAAAGAAAGCCGAGAAACATGTGAATTTTGCAGATCCAACGGCTAGGATTTTCGCAGCGTAAAGAAAATTATCAAAATTCATCATGCCTGCAGGCTCGCTCAATCATCCAACCATAAATATATTCGTATATGCAACAGGAAGAGTCCTTTGTCACGAATGGCCTTCTTTCCGGACGGAAACAAGCTTTTGGAGGTCGTTTTTCAGCTCTAAACAAGACCCGTTGACCCTAGCAACCAGCCATGTGGCCTTAGAAAACAGCAAATCATCACAAAAATACAAATTTTTCCCAAAAAGTTTCATTGTGGCGTTGATCTCAACTTAATAATACAACTTTAAAGCCACTATAAAAAATTGTGAAAGTCATCGAAAATTTGGCCATTTTTAAGGTATCATACCTAAAAAACCTAGCTTTACTGGTACAACTTTCCAAATCTTTCACGGTGGTTATTCGGTTTGATAAAATCAATTTCCAACTGTATGTATGACACACTGTAGAACAGTCATTCGTCTCCAGCCTCCTTCATCTTTTTACGGAATAAAATGCGACGCCCGTAACATCTTTCAGTTTGTCGGTTTGAAGCTACAATAATTTATAAGGGCCGTTGATTCGAACGACGTTCGATATATTTTCGTATTAACAATGCTTATTAAAGAAAATATATTTAAGTAACAAAGCTCGAAGTACCATCCGACACACGTTTACAAAAAAAAAAAAAAGCCTGGGCAAAAGAGGGGGGGGGGGGGGGGGCACTGGGCTCACCCCTAAATCCGCCCTTGGACTGCTACACTTTCTGTTCTGGCATTAAAATATCTAGCCAAAAAGGTGCAGGCTGATTTGCAAGTAATTGAAATAGGCGTACATTTAGCAGCTTAAGTAGCGAGTAGTTAACGTTCTTGTGTATCGGTTTCTAATCACCCTGAAAAAGGCCGTTTTGTGCGGCCGAAATATAGGTGTAGATTAAAGCTGTGTATCTTCATTTGTGGTCTATTATACATAACGATTTCTTAGTACTGGTAGAACAGTTAAAAGAACAACACTCATATAATCTCCCGGATTCTTCAAACCTTACAACCACTATCGCATTCCATTTTGTTCCGACTTCGTTCAACCTCTTAAAAAGGAACTTATCATTTGAATAGGAAATTTCTAGAATCAAGCGATTCTGTTTAGAAAATACCTCCTAATGAGAGCCGCGAGAAGGAGATTGATTGGTTATCCGTTATTACATGTACCTTTACAATATATACTTTCAATGTTTTCAGGAACTGCTGGTGATTCGTTATCTTACCACCGTGGTGCTGCCTTTACTACCAAGGACAAGGATAATGATCAGTATTCGAGTAACTGTGCAGTGGTGTATGAAGGTGCTTGGTGGTATAAGAGGTGTCACCAGTCAAACCTAAACGGTCGTTATCACCATGGCAATCACTCTTCATATGCAGATGGAGTCAACTGGTACGCTTGGAAAGGATACCACTATTCCGCTAAAAGAGCTGAAATGAAGATCAGACCAGTTGATTTCTAAAAGATTGAGACATCAGTCTCTGATTTTCTGGCACATGTGAAGCCATCATAAGTTTGTGATCTAGTTGTTTGACAGAAATAAAAGTAAACAAAAAGTTGACATTGTTTGGGATCACTAAGTTTCAATCCCAAAAATAATCCCCTCTCAAAAGGGAGGTGCAAAGACCCAATGAAAATTCTTCCCTTTTTGCTCCCGTCAAGAGAATAAATCATTAACCCCTAGTTTAAGACCATGAATATTTTAACTGTCTTCACCTTGCTATGCTTTACCGACAATTATAATAAATTCGAACGTCACCTAAGAGAGCACTTTTTCCGTGCTATATTTTTTCTTCTACTTTAATTATACCATATACCAGCACCATAAAAATGTGTTGGTAATCAACTGAAGGGAAAGCTTCCACGCTATATCTTTCTTTCATTGTATAAAGAAGAAACCTTTCCCTAGCCATTGTGCATTCATTTTGCCCATGAGTATCGGTACGGTCCTCAAGCTCGTTATATGCTTGGTGGTTCATGACTTAGTGTGCGCATATCTACTTTCACAATCCCTGAATAAAGTTTGCATATCATGAGAGAAGCACAACAGTTGATCAAACTACAACCCGAAACAACTCCAGTATATTTAACAATTAGACCCGTAGCCCTTGCGGGCTACGGGTCAATAGCCCATGAGGCGAAGCCGAATGGGCTATTGACCCGTGGCCCTTGAGGGCGAAGGGTCTAATTGTTTTAGTATCACCCAACTAGTCGGACAGAAAAGGCAATAATAAAGTTAGCAAATTCAAGCTGAAGAAATACTTATTTGGGAATAAAAAGAAAGAAAGCGTCACACTTTTCGCTACTCGAGGATTATTACTAATAGTCCTCTAGTAGTGTAGCCAATCAAAATGCAGGATTTGCATTAGTTCACTAGTTGGGTGATACTAATGAGTAATAGAAGCAAAACACTGATATAGATTGTTAGTTACAACAATCAACAATTATTTGCCACAGCATTTTTTGCAAGGAAGCAAAAGGTGTAAAAGATTTTCATCTCATGTCAGAAACGTAGGAGCCTGGTTCGATGAAAGATTTTCTATGGAGACTCATATTGGCACAGCGTTTCATCACCTTCACAATAACCGGCGAATTAGGAAACACATTCACAAGATACTGCAGAAACTCTTGTTCATGCCTTCATGACCAGCAGAATCGATTATTGTATAAATAGCCTCTTCTTTGGATCGCCTCGTACGGTTCCAAATATCTAAAACCCAAAGAGTGCAAAATGCCGCTGCACGTGCAGGGGTGGATCTAGGGGGAGGGTGCAGGGGGTGCGCACCACCCCCTCCCGAGAAGACCTGCGGCTTTCTAATACAACTGGAATTCTGCAAAAAAAATACATCACCAGTCAGCTACGTCATTCCCTAGTGGTGCACCCTCTCCTAACAAAAACCCTGGATCCACCACTGACGAGTCGTTGAAAAAATGTGCTGCAACAATGGGAGATAGATCGTTCACTATGGCAGCACCCAAATTATGAAACTCACTCTCTTCGGAAATCAGAGGCATTCATAAACTAGATAAATTTAAACACTTAAAAACATATTTTTGTCGTTTAGCTTTTACATAACATTTCAGACATATCATTTTAAATAACTATAGGATTTTTAACAGAGTCTGATATTTAAATATATTTTATATTTTATATATAGCATATACATGTATAATTATTTATTTGAGGAATAATTAATTGATTTAGCACTCGATTTTTAATGTAATCATGTATATGTTATAGTGTTTATTTGGTTTTGTTTATTGTTTTGCGCATTTGATCTGTTTCCAGAAAGTCGTTAGTGTACGTTTTCCCATGAGAGGTCACATATTTCGACAACATGATTAAGTATACTGTGACGGTAGCAAGAATGCTCCTTATTTTCACCCTTCAAATAATTTTGGTTGATGTCAGGAGTGGAGTAGACCATAAATTTATTATACATATAGATGGGGTAGACCAAGCAGTCAGGGTCAGTGCTTTCAACTCCCCCCTTTTCTGTGGTGGTGTTCATCTCAGAAGAACACCGCACAGAGCCACAAGCAAGGCTACATAAAGATAGGACTTTCCAAATCGTGCAAGTAAATTGACGAAAACATCACGTGTCTTCTCGGCCACAACATACTTTATTGCATCCTGGTGGCTTCTCGACTTTTTTTATACTGCAAATCTCACAACCTTTCTTAATCGCATTCTCCATATTATTGCCCACCATTAATAGACCATTTTCGAATTCTCACGGCTGCACTGGATCTAGCATGAAATGGAGGGTAATGCTGGCAAATCTTTTCAAATGCAAATTAATTTGCCCACGTTAGCCTCCATTTAATGCTAGATCCAGTCCAACTGTTTAAATACGAAACTGGCCTATTTGACTTGTGTTTATGTGGAAAACACGCAAGTACTTTGCGTGTTCCATTCATGTTGGTTCTGGAGATTTATGAGCCTAACTCTGATTGGCTAAGAACTTTACACCACAGAAATCGTTTAGCAGGTCGAGTAGGGGGAAAGAAACGACCGCCACAAATACATCTGCCATTAGAAAAATTCCATAAAGATTTTCCTTCCATGTCCCTTAGCCTTTTAAAAATCAGAATTTTCACTACTGGTGGGGTACAGAACTGCACTTAGCCTAGTAAGGAGACTGGGCAAAGCAGAACTGTGACATCAAAAGGTCGGACTTGATTCAATAATACATCTTCATAGATCACTTTGAGGCTGCAAGCTAGATTTTGTCAAAAAATCTCTTTGAAATTCACAAATACATACTAAAGATTTGTTCATACTGAACTTAAGGAAACTCTCCCACACAATTTCAAGAGATTGACTGTGATCTGCTCCGCGGTTCTGCGCCATTTTCAAAGGACTGCCTACTCTTCTGCACGTGATTTAGGTAAAAATTCTGCTTTTACGAGCCAGAAGGCCCAATTGGGCAGGCACTTATCTCCGGTTTCTGTAGCATGAAGCGACTCGGAGTATTTCTACTCCCCCCTGGATGGGATACTAGTTCATCGCAGGGTTACCCCCTGCATTAAATTCGCCGGTACCCATTTATACACGTGGGTGGAGAGAGGCACCGTGAGAGTAACGTGTCTTGCCCAAGAACACAACACAATGTCCCCGGCCAGGACCAGAACCCGGACCACTCGATCCGGAGTCGAGCGCACTAGCCTATTCAACAAAATAGTTAACATGACTTCACTATCATGACTTCTTAGGTTGATGATGAGATAGTTCTTACATTAAGAAAACAGTGGGTTACAGAGCATTTCAAATGGCTGCTCCCCTTTTATAGAACAAGTTACCCAGGTCTGCACGGGAAGAAAGGAACTTAGAATCTTTTAAGACTATAATTAAAACACTTTTATACAAGGAATCATTTCAGTTATCTCAGTAATTTTCTTAAACCCATTATCATTTTAGAAGTTCGTCTACCGTGGTTATTATTCAATGTTAAATTTTTAAATGTAAATAGTTTGTTAGCTTTATTGAAAGATTTGTAAGATTTACATTAGAGGAGTAAGTTTAGTCATTAAGTAATGATCCGTGTAAGGTGGATAGCAATTTCCTTTGTTATGCGGCAACGGAGCTTTCCCCAAATAGGAATGTTATCATTTTTACACAGAGAATGCATAAACCTACAGGAAAGCCGTTAACGCAATAAAATTCATTTACAGCCCACTTTGAAAGGGTGTTTTTTTGTGTTAAAAGATTTTGATCAATCACAAGGGTTGAAAACAAAAGGGATGGCGCAGTGGTGAGAGCACTCGCTTCCCACCAATGTGGCTCGGGTTCGATTCCCAGACTCAGCGTCATATGTGGGTTGAGTTTGTTGGTTCTCTTCTCTGCGCCAGGAGGTTTTTTTCCTGCTACTCTCCCAAAAAACCAACATTTGATTCGATTTGCTTTAAGAGTTAATTTCATTTTACAGTGTCCTCAATTAGTGCTCCAGCGCTAGAACAAATAGACACTTGAATAAATTCCCTTTACTTTCCTTTCCTTTTCGTCCAACTATGCTGCTTTTACACTGGTTCAATTACCTCACAGCTGTGTTTACTTCTTCCCGAAGGATGTGGCTATTGTCTGTGTTAGATGGTAGTAGAATCTTCAATACGACTGAATTTCGCGTGGTTTGCGCTGGGATTGTACTGGTCTTAGATGCATTGTATTGTTTGTTTTGTTGCTTTATGCAGATTCTATAAATCGCCAAATAGGTTTAGATACACACACTGCACGCAAATAGACGAGCTAGTCTAGGCACGTATTGTATTCTATCTATCTTCTTAGATTGTCCTATCTTCTTTCAAGCAGTTTAATTTCCACTTTAAGCTTTGTCCTAAATGGTGTTGAGTTGTCCTTAGTTTGAATTTGGTTCGATCTTTCACCAAAGGAGAATTTTTCCATGTCTATTTTTTTTCTCTTAGATATTATCTTCATTGTTCTGGGAAATCTCTTCAATCCAAGATTGCTTGTCCCCTTTTATGCTTTCCTTGCTTCAGTGTTAATTGCTTATACTGTTTTGCTCCTTCTGTCTTCTTATTCTTAGTTATATTTTAACCAAGGTTTTAAGACGGGTCGATGATTCCAGAAACGGTCCTTGGATATTTCGATCACTGCTGAGTTTGATGGGTCGTTGCTTTTGTCACTTTCGTCGAGAGTCTTTAGTATTCTTGCCTCTAAAGGTTTCCTCAACCCCTTAAGGACCTTCAGCTTTTTTCGAGCTCAAATTTAATCCATGTCATGCCCTGTTTGCTGATCTTCTTTGGAAAGAGTCCAGAATTCATCAACACATGGTCATATGTAGTCTCTTCCATTGTCAGCACCTGGAAGCTGCTATTCGTGGCGTAGTTTATACTGCAACATAAGCGCCGTTTTACCATGATTCAACCGATCTTATTCCTGGTTTGGGTGCCGATCTCGGCTACCACAAATTGCTTTTTAGGATGCACTTTAATGTCTATCAGCTTAAAAATATTGTAGGATGGAAATTCCGGGACGCTTGAGCCTCTTTCTCCACTTTAACTACGCACAGCGAGGATGTCTTTCTTTAGGGCATTGTGTAACACTTGCACTACTTGGCTGTATAAGTCAAATGTTGGGACGTACGCCTGAACAATAGTGGAGGGGTTGCTCTCAAACAGACGGTGATGAGCTTGCAAAAAATGGGCCTTTGTACGAGACGAAACCTGCTCCATTCCCATAAAGCACCAAAGGCGGTTATGGCTAACTGAATCCTTCTCTCAACTTACGGATCTCATGCATGTAATGGTTCTTATCATGACTTGTTTTGGACAAGTGAATTTCCATTCATTACATCGGTTTTCAAGCCTTGCCGATTATGTAACGCAAGACAATAACTCGTCTATAGGGGCCTGTTCATGGATGACAGCGCTAAGATTAGATCGGTGGATGCTTATAAAAAAAAAACACAAATTATTCTAAGATGCAAAGCACAATCTGTAAAAAACTGAAAGATAACGCGCGAGAGCTGACTGTTCAAGCCGTCCAAAAAATTCAGCGCCGGGAGGTTAACTTTTTTAAAAAGTGAATCGTTTTAGCAAATAGCCGCGATTCACGATGAACTATATGTAACTCTCGATTAAACCTAATCCAGTGCTACAAAAATTTCACCTTGTTTGGCATTCTTTAAGAAATGACTCGTGAAAGCAACTAGCCTACCACACTTGTAGAATGAATTTATCAACTGACCTTTTGTTAACTTTAAGGCCATTATCTTCCGCTTCTTCCCTGCATGTTCTTCGTGACTGCTTTCAACATTGCCCATCACATGTGCTGTCACTTTTGTCTGAAACGAGGAATTGATCAAACATAAAATTGTCCCCGTAAAGAAACAAATGACAACCGGGGTCAGCACAGCAGTGAAAGCACTCGGCTTCGAGTTCGTTTCGTGGACTCAAGGCCATATGTCAGAGGAGATTGTTGGTCCTCTTCACTTCCGAGTACTCCGGTTTTCCCCATCCGTCAAAAATGTGTTTGTGAATTAATTTACAATCCTACCCTAACCTCCGCAAAGTAAATGAGACCCCGATTACCTAAGCCATAATTACCTTGTGCTTAGCCGGATGAGCTTGAGACTGATAAATTGATTATTGTTTCTACAATTATTATTAATATTAATATTATTATTATTATCATCATCATCATCATCGTCATCGTCATCATCATTGTCATCATCATTAGGGAACTTAAGCACGCGCATTTTTGAGACGCGGACGGCAACCGGAAGTCAGCCGTTTCCCCTCTTAACTTGTCGCCACACAACCACTTTTATATTGCTAAGAATAGTTTCTCCATTAGAGATGATTGACAATTGATTGATGATTGATTAGAGATGATTGACAAGTCTTTAGTATAAAAATCTGGGGGACAACACTGTCCTGGCACGCGAAATGTCCTCTTCCGGTTGCCGTCCGCTTCTTAAAAACGTGCGTGCTTAAGGTCGCTATTGTCATCAAAAGAGGCAGTGTGATCCAATGGTTAGGGCGTTGGGTTTGCACGTGGTTGCTCCGGGTTGAAACCCCGTCATGTTCTGACCTCTGGTTTGGATTTGTTTCCTGTTGACCCAGATTCAACTCTACCACGCTTTTTAAATAGCCAATTGGTTCCCTGCTGCCAGTTGGGGTTCATAATAATGTTTCTGTTAAGTTTGAATTGTTTCTTTCACATTATTAAAAGTGGAGTGCCTATGAGCCAGCGTGGTAGCTAAATGCATTCACTATATTAAACAAAGCATTTACATTTTTGCATTTACATTTATATCATTATTGTCATCATCATAAAAGTAATATCTTCATAGTATTTCATCAGTATCTATATAATAAATAAGTAGAGCCACTTCTCTGTATGTGACTGGTTGATATACCATTTATTCTCCATCATAGAGAAGTCTAATGTGAACGCTTTAAAAGCTGTCGTATCGTATTGCTGTTGTCCCTCTCGTTGATTTTGTGTGCTTTGGTGTTTTATATGGGTTTTCTATTTAACAAATCGAAAGTGTTTCAGCGTTGTCTGTACTCTTTTTGACCACTGTGATGACGAATATTGTTGTCGATAGTCGATAGATTGTTGTCGTGAGTCCTTAACAAATTTGAACCACTTTCGATTTGTTTTTTACCTCAATAATCAACGCCAAAGAAAATTTTCATTTCAGAGCGTGACCAAAATCATGACACGAAGAAAGAGCAAGCGTTGTTTATAACTTTCTCGCAATATAATTGGTTTATTTCCCAAAATGGGCGTTCCTGATTGGCTATTACATTGCGTGACAAAATGACGCGGGCATTACGCGTACAGCCTTGTCTAGACTCTCATCGACAATGGCAAATTAGCCAATCAGATTTGCGAGATTAGCAATTGTGGCAAAAATTATTGTAATATTCACAGTGATGGGATACCTAGGAATATTGAAGTTAATAAATAAATAAATAAATAAATAAATAATAAATGAATATAAAGATTAATGAATATATAAATAAGTGTTATGTAGTATGGGGAAGTCAATCTTTAGAGTATGGAAATGAAATCCTAAAGTACAATAAAGCAAACAAACTATTACTGCGCAGTGTGCTGTGTACTGATTTGTCATAGTAAATAAGGAACTGTATTGTGTTTATTTCATGATAAGTCTATTATCACCTTCAACCTGCTTATATTATTCCTTCATGCAAAAATGATTACTATAAAAGTTGCAAAACAAATATTAATTATAAGATAAATCTGCATTATACAATACATAGTTTTCTTCAAAAACAAGTATTATATCCATAGATATGATATGACATAAAATAAGTCGTGATAATGACTTCATGGCTGGTATTTTACACTGCACTAGCATAAATTAACTGAAATATCATGTTTATCTTGTGTGATATTAGGTAGTTTATTACACCGCAAATCAAGCACGACTTGATGGAGACAAGAAATACGAGTTACATACAATTGTTGTCAAAATACCTGTTAAGCATTCGTTGTAAAACACCTTGAAATTTTCTTCCTCGATCGAGTGTCCTGCACGCCATTTTGTAATCATCAGCTAAACCCTTTGATAACATGATATAGACGGAACCTCGACCATAACGTTTTTGACAAGACCTCCATTAAACATCTCTCCAACATGGGAATCGTCATTTCTTCAGGAAAAAAAAGCCACGAAAATGGGGTAAATCTCGAAAACTGTGTTTCGCCTTAGCGTTTCTTGAGTTTGAACGTGGCAGGAAAAAAACTGCATAATTTAGAATTAATTAGCAATTCAAATTTACAGCCAGAATACGAATTCCTCCGGCATGTTGTTTCTTTTCAAATGTAAATTTGAAGCCATTTGGAAGAGAAAATACGCTTTTACCTTATCCAATGAACACAGACAATAAGAGATCGTCCTTCTAATAAGACACGAAAGAAATATTTTTCTCCTCGTGGCCCCCTTGTGTAGCAAGCTAATTATGTATTATTACCACTTATGCCATCGAACGATGCCATGAACGATCTTCCTGTATTTCATCTTTTAACCTAAAAACTACGAATCACTTTGAGAGATTTATGGATGACACCTTGCGTATCCAGCAACATGGCAGCTGGAGAAGATGTTATCGTGAACAAAGTGTAGTTCTCACCCTTCACCTTCAGTGTTACCTCTTCCCATTTCCCTCTTTTCATGCATTCTTTCTCCCCTTAAAGTTTGACGCATGCGCAGTGCGTTAAATTGCTTATGCAAAGCTTAAATTTCATTCCAAAATTTGGTTTCGGATCAAAAGCATCGTGACCAGTAAAAGAAATTACTATAATATTGTTATTTTCAGAAAGAGCGCTGCAACGACTGATGTAACAACAGTGTAGACATGTTTTCACTCACGTGATCAACGGCCATATTGATTTATTGAAATGAAAGAATTTGTATAACCAAAGAATTCAGTTGCAGTAGGGTTAGTTTGGTATTGACCTCTTTAGCTTGTGCGTTTTGTTTTCCCATTTCAGACCACGTGATGTTATTCTTGGAAACAGTTTCATTGAAATGTCGTCTTATGCACGTGTATATGTATGCATAACTTGAAAAAAAACAAAAGGAAAATTCCCTTGGGAACATCACGTGGTCTGAAATGGGAAAACAAAGCGTACAAGCTAAAGCGGTCTATTCTCAAGACTTGTGAAAACGCTCTCTTTCGACTGGCTAATACCAGTCTTCATCTGGATTAAGCGTTAACAAACAGACGACTTCGAGTTTTTTCTTTTACCAAAGGCTTTATAATAATGAGAATAAATTGCTTAGTGACGTCTCCCTTAGGAGGCTTTTAATCGCCAATGAACCAACTAATAGAAAATTTAATTTCTGATAATTGTAAATTGGCATAAATTACTATTTAGCCGGCACGTATCAGAGGCCTCGTTAGCCGTGTTAGGTGCGCAATGGTTTGTGGGATTCAGGTTTATAGTTTGCGGGCGTTGGTTGGCTAAGGTGGCTTGGAAGGCCAATGCACCCATATATTATTTGTAACTCGAGCGTCCGGTTGAGTGGAGTCAAAATTAAACAGAACAAATTATGAATCCCAACTGGCGAAAGGTAGGCCAGTTCCAGCCGGGTAGCGAGATCTGGCAATTCTGGATTGTAAAGCCGGCCCCCAAACCACAATTCCACCTTTTTATTATTTTCCGCCGCCTAAAAATACCGCCGATAGCATTGCAAAGAAGACTACGATCCCAGACAAATAGACCTTATTCACGATGGCCGCCATGTTGGATTTGCTATTATCATGCAAATTAGCTACACACTTCAAAGGGGGCTAACAACACAACTTTGAGAGGTTATAACGAACACCTTAGCCACACAGATGATTTGTTTCACGTTCGCTGAATGTTTATCACCTAAGCAGTAAAATACAATCATTACACAAGTTACTTCGACGATTTTGTAGTGAAAAATGAGCAGATAACGAAGTAGAAAGTCGAAATGTCAAAGGCAATCAAAAGATATAAAAATTTTATAAAAGGTACTTAAAATTCTAAATGCTAAAATGGACTTTTTGCAATGTTATTTCAATATTTCGTTGAGCCGATTTTCCGCAATTTGCTTTTTTTCAATGTTTGCCCCCCAGCATAACACATGGCTAATTTGCATAACAATATGAAAACGAACATGGCGGCTATCATGAATAAGGCCTATTACAGTGTGATTGACTCCTGCACACACCACGTCGTACAGTTGTCCCTCCTATCATTGTTGACTTCAACTTCACAAACCAACAACATCGGAACGATTGGACATTCAATTTTGAATGTGGGAGCTCGAGTGGAGGGTTAATAGCCCATTTTCTCGTACAACATAATAATAACCAAAAAATACGCGAATAAGCAACATGTTTTCTCGTTTTCATTTTAAGTATTTTTTTTCTTTATTTATACTAATTCGTCGCTAAATATTGAACAAAGTCCTTCAGCGTTGCTCACGTGCGACCGATTAGATCTCGGTTTTGTTTCGGGTAAAAAATCCTCGTATTCTGGTAGCTATCCCAGGATTCCGTGAAACAAAACAGGATGATTTGTATTGAACACTTCCATGTGTGGAAAACAGGGATCACCAAATCATGTTTTGGATAAGATATACAAAGCAAAACAACACTAGAAATTCTAAACGAAAGTTATCCTCGGACTTAACTGGACAATTTAAGCAATTTTCCAGTTAAGTGCGAGTATTACTTCTATGTAAACTCCGCAGGTAAATGTTTCCATTTACATCTGAAGGAATCGCAGACAACCGTACCACTAATCGTCGGCGAAGCGAGGAGAAAAAGGTAGGCACTTACTTCAAATCTGATTGGACATGTTTCAAAGCGAACAGTAATGTGTCACCGATAGACCGATCGCAGATCAAATGGAAACCAAGCTTTAACCTCGTCGCACTTCAAATGTACATTTCTTTCCTTTGTTAGTCCTTTCACGGGAACACATGAGCCGAATGCCAACTGTGTGGCTTCGTGGATCTCAGTTGGTAGAGCATTACACCCGCATCGCAGAGGTCATCCTTGGGTTCGAATCCCGTTGAAATCGCCTGAATTTTTCAAGTGTCTATATGGTGAAAATTGTTTAGATTATTTAGTTATGTGCAAGGGTGACTTCTATATCATTTGTTTATAACCCACACTTCAAATGTACATTTCTTTCATTTACTAGAAATCCTCTCACAAACGTTTTCTTTAAACTGGAATCATTTCCCAAAAAGGGTCCTTTCTTAGTTGTTCTGGAGTTTAATGTGTACTTGAATTTGATAGAAGAGGTTTTTGAAACATGTTTTTGTGATTAAACTACTTTTTACTGCACACTATGCCCCACTCTAAAGCACTGCTCAGATGATTTCAAGGATCTTATCCGTAGAACACCGCATTAACAGCATGAAAGAAAAACACCGCTGGGTTAGATACAAATGGATTTCTCATTAAAAACTTGATTGACAAGTTCGATTTCGTGTCCCAGGTTTACTCACTGTTTTTTGGAAGTCACTCTGGGCGTATTCTTATCCTCCACAGAACCATTGGTAAATTCATTGCTCGCATCTTCAGTCTTTTCTTGAGTCTCTCGTCCCTTTGTTTCTGAAGGACTAAATTACGAAACTTTAAGGAGAAACAAAACTGTGAGGGTGATTTCGATATGAGTCTGATGCAGAATCTTTGCCAATGGTTAAAGATGTCTTCACTAGACAATACTTATAAAGTAGTTTTGTTATGACTGCAGGGAGTGATCCTTAGCCATATAATGCTGACTTACTAGCTAAAAAGAATCACTCTGTTATTTTAACCAATCACAAACCGCACACCAACCGAACTCCGCAATCCTTATCGCACATTTTATCCCACGCAAAGCGCCGGCTTAATTTTTATTGCTTTTAGTTTTATCGTCTGCGTATTTTATAAATGTCCAACGCAATAACTTTGGATTTACTCGCAAATGTGTTCCCGCTGAAATTCGACCGCTGCGTCACACAGGCAAACCTAAGAACTCACTTTCCATCTCTCTTATTTACTGTTGCTGATAAAAGTAGGGAAAGATAGCACATCTAAGACAAGGAAATAACGAACATCGTCCACCACAATCCAAAAGACACCACCTTAAACTTGTCTGATAATACTACGTCCCCTCCCTCCCAGGGCACAATTTGCACATACTGTATATCCCTTCTTTATTTATGTAAACGTAGTAGTAAAAGCCAAAAATTCAGCTTTTAAGTCCTTAAAGTCCTAGAAACCCTTACTTCTGTGTGGAAAATCCAATCGTTTGAATTTGTATGAAATCCACCAAACTGGGAAGAACCTATTTCCAATTCACCACCCTATTTTACCCCCAACCCCTCCCCCATAGACAAAGACCTACTCGTGCCTTATCCCCTTTCCGGACAACTAACAATAGGGAGCTTACGAAACGACGACGCCGACGGTAACGACGACGCTACAAAACAATAGGTTTAGTGAGCAAAAACAATGGCCCTGCACGCTCTGCACGTGCATTTTACATTTTGGTACATTTCTTTGTCGTCATCTCCTAAATGACGACGTGAAATGACCAAATTCAAGGTTCTGTGGAAGACGTTAGCACACGACGATGAATTTTCAGTTCTCTCTCTACGCTTCCAACCCACTCATACCAGTTAAATTCATTGACAGTTACTGCACATTTTTAAATAAGGCGAACTTGTCGTAGCCGTCGTCGTCCTCGTTTCGTGAGGCGCGTTGGGTATGAGGTGGTTGTTTATTTATATTCCATAATTTTAGGTTTTTTTTGTTTGGATTTTCTGGTTATTTGATCGGCTTTTAAATATTATTATATGACTCAAACAAAAGGGCTTAAGGTAATTCCTTAGTGTTGCATTGCGCATTCCTACTGCGCACGATTTTCGCCTCATTAGCGAGCGCACATGAGCACGTGCGCGTACAAAACGTAAGAGATTTCCCTCAAACTAAGCCCGATAGCGAAATAAATGCTCCGTTTCTTTCAAACGAGCACGGTGACCCACGCTTTTTTTTTTTCAAGTGTTTGCTAAGAACAGTCTAATAAAGAACATATTTGAAGAAGAAAAAAAGTTTGATAGTAGAACATGATTTTTTTTTGGAAAACAGTTCCGTACTGGGTGTATTTTACCCAAGGCGAGAACTTCAAGCTAACCACGGAACTGTCCCAAAAAGTGCACTATTCCCACAACCAGGCAATCAAAAACGGCGTAAATGAAGCAATACTGCTTATGTGAATAAAAGAAGCTTTCATTTCAAAATAAAATTTTGTGTCTTTGAAGTAACCAAGACTTAATTCTGTATGAAGGTGATTCGAATTTTTAACGCGCAAACAGTAAAAATACCCCATTTTAAGAGCCTTCAGCCGCGTAAACAAGCACGGTGACCCCATTTTTTTATTGCATTTTTTGAATGTTCATATCATGAATGTTAATTGTGCCAAGTTTCCAAAAAAGTTTGATTGTAGAACAATTTCAAGGGAATTACCTTAAGGTGCAGCCGGCGGGTCTAATTTGCAGGTCGCAGGTCGCAGGTCGCAGGTCGCGGGTTGCAGGTCATTGTTTCACCAATACAGAAAGTATCCTAAACATTCTTGAAAGCTAACCTTAGGCCTAATTAGGCCTAAGGTTAGCTTTTATGAATGTTTAGAATACTCTCTGTATTGGTGAAACAATGACCTGCAACCCGCGACCTGCGACCTCCGACCTGCAGATTAGACCCGCCGCCATGCAGCACGGCGCCTCTCTTTCGAATTGAATTCTACGTAAAATATGTGGAAAATGGGGGACGACGACCTTGATATGTATTCTTAGATTATGTACTATCTCGCCTCACAACTAAATCTGTCATCAGTGAGGGCGTATTCATCTCTGATTATATTGCATAATAGTTTTACCAGGCTTAATTTGTACATATCTGATGATGCATCCCATAACAGGTTAAGAATTATCCTCCCATTCCTGCAGTGTAATGCTTCAAGGGATTTTACATGGTTCAAATTGTTACAGTTTCCCCAGATGGCAATGCCACAATCACAGAGGGAAGGATCACGGTAAGATATTTGCTCATTGAAAGAGAGGAAGAAATAGACAACGAGGAAGGAAAGGATAATGAACATTAAAAAAACAACACCCTTTCTACTGCTCTCAAACATGCTGCACCCAAACGTAGTGCTGTTAACTCAAACTGTGAATGGCTGATAGGTAAAGGGTAGGGCGAACGGTTCGATTTTGTTCAAGAGAGATATTCAACAAGCATTCAACATTTCTTTGGTAACGCGAATGTTGAATGAAGTTGAAGCCGTGTGCCTCCACCGGGAATGAAATTTGCGTTTTACCAAAACTAGGAGAAACTTGTTTTATTTCACTCTTCGTCTCTATCTGTTATTTACAGAATTCGAGCAATGATTTCAAAACAAACAACATATGTCCCGACTCCTTTGGATTCAGGAAGTGTAAGTATGTTTATCGATGAATCGCTTAATTATCGAATTCTAGAAAAGGCCTCTAATGATGCTTTCCAAGTACTATGGATCGAGATTTCCTTTGTCAGTAAGAAAAACGTTATTTGAGGAATTCTTTGCACACAGAATAGTTCGCCTGAACGCTTCCAACGATATTTTGATGCAGCAATGGAGAAATTCGTCTTGTCTGGGAAACTCATGAATCAACATTGATCTTCTCAAAAGTCACACGTCTTCTTATAGCCATGACTTTTTATCCTCTCCTCAAAGTTGCTATCTTACATGTTTGTAACCATTCCGCGTAAAGTACCGGTAGCCTCGCAGCTCCTACAAGGTCTCACCTGATTGGAGACCACCCTTGAGGTTTAACAAAAGAACAAATAACAGAAACAATGGCCCTTTTGTTTTAGGCCTAGGGTAACAGAAACAATGGCCCTTTTGTTTTAGGCCTAGGGTCCATTGTTTCTGTTATTTGTTCTTTTGTTAAACCTCAAGGGTGGTCTCCAATCAGGTGAGACCTTGTAAGAGCTGCGAGGTGACCCTAAA
>NC_090873.1:6432792-6442792 GCF_036669935.1 Montipora foliosa | reverse complement strand
TAGTCTCTCTATCACTCCCTGTTTTTTGACTAGACAGGCATAATGTAGAATGGATTTTCTGCGAAAGGTAGCCATAAGAAAAAGTTTGGATCGATTTGTTGGCGGAAACAGAACCATGATTTAGCTGCCCCGATTAGCGAGTCTTTTTTTCACCATTTCTGCCTGAAAAAATCCCTACGTTCTTTGATATGCCAAGGATAATTGAGAATCTACGAAAACCAATTTCGTTTGGAAAGGTATTTTTTTCTTTCCATTAAACCTCCTTATTTTATTTTTCTATCATTTTCAAAACGCTTTACTTGACTTTAAGCTGTAGAAAAGTCAGTCGGGCCAAATCAGGGGCACCCAACGTCAATTTTCGGAAAATATCTGTTCGGAACCCGATTTGCATGAGATCTAAAATTTTCGGAACATTTGTCGTAAAATTTCTTGCTTGCCTGCCTCTCCTAGGATTTTCGAACATCTAAAAAATGGTATAACTGCCCATTTTAAACGGATTTTTACCCTAGAAAGGTTACCTAGTATTTTTTAGGAGCCTTTTTTCTGGCTGAAATTTTCGAAAAGGTAAGTTTTGATCCCTATAGTTTTCGGATCACTACACATTCAGCTAGGAAATCCGAACAGATGAAAAATTTCTAGGTGATAAAAATATGCCTATATGTACCGTTTAAATACTAAAATACGTTTAACAATGCTATGTTTAAGTGGTTTTAAACTATATTCTCGTTGGGTGCCCCTGACAAATGGAGATCGATGGAAAAGCTTATAAAATCTCGTAAATTTTAATTTCTTGAGAGGTGCTGTGTGCAGTAAACATACTCGATACTGTGACTTGATAATCACCTTGGATGAGAAAAAATCACATCGTCTCGTATCTTTCAAACTCACATTTTTCTCAACATGACTTTAGCTAGCACAGTGGTACCGGGGAACAGCAACTCTTTCAAGTGGCACACAATAATTACAAAATAGGCACGCATTGCTTACGTGTGGTAGTGCAGTAACACAGCGCTCTATAATTGTCAACTGAGCTGCCTTTTGTCTTCCAGGATATTCAAGTTGTCTTTGCGTAATATGTAGCTCTAATAGTACACGATATTGTTTTGGTACCGTATATCCTTATAGTGCCATGGTTGATGCCTTAGGTAAATAGGCCCCTGAGAGGACATGTGGTTACTTGTAAAATACTAAATCCCAGAAAGATTGAAGAAAATAAAAGGGAATCGAGAAACATTGGCTTCGAGGCTGACATGTTGATCATTCCCAAATTCTCTCACAACTTCTTTTTCACCACAAGTTTAAGCGTGCATTCTGAGCCTCTGACAGCTTCTAAGACTTTAAAAGTTCACTGAAGGTAAGACCTGTCGGGCGGGGTTAGTAACGATATACGATTTGATATCCAAAACATAGGACCAAAAATTCTATTTTAACGCTCAAAAATGCGAAATAAGCCAAGGTACAGATGTTGTTAGCCTGCTTTATGCAAACAAATATTGATACAAAAGTAAATAAATATTGATACACAGTTTTTACGAAAAAAGAAGAAGTTTTAAGAAACTGTCGATCGAGAATAAAATATTTTGCCATCAGCAACAAAATTTTCGACAAGTAAACAACTTACTCAGTAAATTTTGAACAGAGAATATACAGAGTTACCATCAGCGAAAAACATTTTGGGAGATTTTTGCTACGTTCCAATTTTTCTATAGTACTCTTGGCTGCACAAGTAAATCGCAAAATCGAAAGTGATATCGAATTCAGCGGGCGCCGTGATCAAGTTACCTCGCATGTTTACTCGCGAAACAAAGGAAACATCTGTGTGAAAATGATGGCAAGACACCGAGTTTTTTCTTTCGTTAGTTTGGTTTTTTTTCTTTCAAGTTTTTTAAAGGTTGACAAGAAACGTGCGAATTCAACACAAAGATCACAATAGCCCAACTTTCGAGGTTGACTGTTGTTTCTGCAAAGTCAAAAATTCACTCCCCTGGACGAGGCTATTTATCACCTGGTAATTCCATCGTTTTGAAAATAGCAGCTGCTTTATTATTCAACAGTTTCACAAATTCTTGCTGATTTTGGATCTCATTTTGTTGAAACTCAAGCACACTTCCAGCAGACCTGTTTGTGTTCGTGAGTTGTGCATGCACGCGCTGCGGGCTTTTTGTCATTATAAAGTGCACTACCACAAAAACAATATGACATTGGCAAGGATTGTCCCACGAAAGGAAACATTAGGGAGGGGCCATTCAATTACGGGTTGATGGAAAAGGAGTTTGGTAAATTACAAAAACAAATGCTTGCACAAGAAAAATAAAGGGAAAATCATGCTCAGAAAACAAAAGCGAAAATAAAAATTAAAGCAAGCAATACTTGCTCTTCGGATTTGTGAAATACAGAAACCCTGTGGTTGCATTAAGATAAAACACTTGCGAATTTTAACACCATCAAAAGTCACATTCAGAAAAACTCCCCCACCCCTCCCATTAAAGCAAGGACAACGTCGGCGAGAACTAGAGCAACGTAAAATTACGAAAATCGTGCGATTTGATTGATTCCGTGAACGGGTGCATCGTCGGAAATGTTTCTATGTTGCCGGAGAAGCGAGGCAGAATCGATGCGTGATGAATCGCCGTGTGCCTGGCAATCCCTTCTTTGCATTTCTTTTACTTATTTACATAATTTAAGTTCACTTTATGATTGGTGTTTGACTTGAGGAAAAACTTCTCACTTTTGTAATAATTTTTGTTTACTTTAAAGAGAGATCGAACAACAGAATTCGGCGGGAAATTACCGAAATTTAAGCGAGATGCTTTATCTTAAACACGCAAAAAAATATATTCACCAGCGTAATCCCGACCGCATTGGAAAGAGAACTGTGCCTTTAATTTGTCTTGAATATGGTCCTAGGCCAGTTCCTCAAGACCTCGGGTACAATATTTGTTCCCAATACGGACCTCCCGTTAGGTGAATAACAATGATCAAATGTATGGTTGTGCAACAATCGTTTTAATTCTGGAGTATTTTCTCTGCCACAGTTCAGCAACGATCCGTGAAATTTCAGGATAAGTGGTGGACGTAAACACTTGACGATAAACTTTCAATTTTTCTCTTTAAACGTCTACACCGTTTATATCCGTCCTATTGAATTCCAAGATGGTTGCTATACCCAATTTATATTCTGAATGATTTGGAACCATAGCGAAATTCCTGTAATTGTAATTACAAAACGTTATATTTAAATACGCATTTTTTGCTTCTTTCTTTCTAGCTGGGCCTGTTTAAATAAAAGAAACGTTTATTTTTGAAGGGCGGTTTATAGACAAAATGCAGAAGTGATCATCTCACTTCACTGAACAATAGGCCTTCTGCAACTAACATGGTACAAAATCCACCATGCTGGAGGGCAAGCTCATTATTATTCCCCCACTGGGACATTAAAACAAAGGCAAGTCAAGCTTGACTGGTTCTGGTCTCTTTGTTTTAATGTCCCAGTGGGGGAATAATAATGAGCTTGCCCTCCAGCATGGCGGATTTTGTACCATGTGATCGTTAGTTGCAAAAGGCCTATTAAAGCAATAGTCTCTTATAAACACCTGCTTACGATCACTGCTACATTTCGTCTGTAGATGGTTTTCTGCTGACGTCACAGCAGCCACGTTGGTACGAAAAACCTTAAATAACAATGACAACCAGGTTTTCTGAGCCCGCGAGAGTGAGCAGCCCCAGCAAACCATTATTTTAACGAAAACCGCTGGTCAGCAACCTGGTTCTGGTCATTGCTGTCTAAGGTCTCCCTGTTGGTTGGTGCACAGAACAATAGAGAAAAAAGTCTTTTGGGAATTTGACTGTATTATAATGCAAAACATGAGCCATGATTTGCTATTGTTTTGTGCACCAACATGGCCGTCTTATCACGTGACTGAAAACCATCTATAGCCCACACTTCAATTACATACATTTCTTTCAGTCATCGAGTCCTTTCATGATATGGTAATAAATGAGCCCAACAAAATGACCTGCTCCCAAGTGTGTGGCTTCAAAGCCCAGTTGGTAGAGCATTGCACCGGCATCGCAGAGTTCATGAGTTCAAAACCCGTTGGAGCCGCCTGAATCTTTCAGGTAACGATAAAAAGACAATTGCTTAAATTGTACAGTTAGTGCAAAGATCTCTTCTACCTTTCGTTTTTACATATTTAGCTACAAATATCATTTAAGAGTAGAGGTAAAAAAGGTTCGTTCCACATTCTAAAGACACCTATATATAGCTCGATTGGGATCGAAATATATCTTTCTGCTGAATCGCTCAGCTGTTATCGGTCTTTTTATAAAACTCATTAATAATTGATGAGCAAATAAGCCTATCAGGTCACCGATAAAAAAATCACGTGAAGAAGCTTCAAAGACTGATAAAACAGTTCTCCTAAGAATTCTTTATTTAAGTCACTACTGGCATGGCATAGCATGGCATAGCTTGTTTTCCTTGCATTGTATGCTAATGTTCTCCTCTCACAATGAATTCGCCGGTTGTTTTTATCCCGTCTGAAACTACTCGGCTTTGCCTCGATAAAACACTTCTGCTTTTTTATTAAACCGTACTTTGAATAGGAGTGGTTACACAGCACTAAGCTCTGTAACCACTCTTTCAAATGTGGTTTAACACAGTTCTTTTAAACGCTCTGAATTCAGTATTCGCCTTTAAGCACAGTCTTAAGCGAGGGGTTTACCTCGGTGTAAAAACCTGTGAAAATTTTTTTTTGTTTTGTTAGCTCGTGGTAGGGTTAGGTTATTGTTTAAAGTTTTTTTGCTCTTTTGTTTTCCTTTGTGTTACGTCATCTGTGAGTTTCACAGGTTTTTACACCGAGGATGAGCCTAAACGAGAACTTCTTAAAAGATCTATGATCCCCCTTGATATGTTTTTATTTATAATTTTATGTTTTAGCCATTATTGGTGTTTAATGTGGCATTATGATAAAAACATCAAATCTTTTTTTCCTTGGGTGTCAAAACTATATTAACTAAACACAGAAACCCAAAAGGGTTGAAACGTGCAACGGCCCCTTGTGTGTTGGGAAACAAGCTTCTGAATATTCAAATTGCTAAGTACCATATTTGGAACAACAAGAGCGAGGGGTTTCCAAATATGGTACTTAGCACTGAAACATTCAACCAATCAGTTTGCACTGAATATTCGGAAGCTGTGAACGCGCGTTACACGTTTTCTGCTAAACACTAAGTGACCCAAACTTTAAGCCTTATTAATTTTAAAATGCACTTTTATATTTGAACTGGAATTTTCCTCTTTAATGGTCCGCCGTTACTAACTTTAAAATCTTGAAAGAGCTGGATCGAGGAGAAAATGACGTCAAAGACTACTCTACTACTGAATTGGTGCCAAAACAATAATGTAGCTCAAATTTTGCATAATAATAGAATCAAATTCCCTTAAGACTTTTCCGCTATTGTTCTTTCCACAAACATGGCTGCCGTGACGTCAGGTACAATCAAAGAATGTAATACGTTTGGACGCGGCTGAATCAATATGCAGCACGGGAGTTTCGGGCTTTCAGATTTTTAAACTCGTGCTTTGCATACATAGTAAACTGCATTTACACGCTGAAATTTTAAGCCAGTGAGTAATGCCGTCACTTTTGCCTAGATTCAACCCTCTGAGTTCAGTTTTGAACGGGAGTAATGGCGGACCGTGAAATCCAAAACTTACACTCAAAGTAAACAGCCTTTGGATGAAAATCAAAGCTCAAAATTTTGCCACGCAGGTGTTAAGCAAACACACTTTCAAAATCTGAAGAAACATAGGACGTGATTTTTTCATCATAGTACCACTTTAACTAACCATTAAGTTAATGTTGATTTGTAATGAAAACTGCAAACCAAATGCTTTTTAAAAAAGTCAATATTTCTCTGATGTATGTGCGCTACGTTACTAGCCATTAATGTTGCTTTCGAATGAAAACTGCAAATCAAATGCTTTTAAAAAAGTCAATATTTCCCTGACAACTCTCTGGGGGGGCTAAAAAGATATATCCGATAGTGCATTGAAAATTTTGGAAACGTAATCAATATAGTTTTTATAGTACTGGACAAACCTTTAAAATCAAATCACATATTACTTGTGAAACCCATAATGTAATTTACATGATTCAGTGCACTAAATGTAATCTTCAGTACATCGGAGAGACCAAACGTCGTCTTAAAGACCGCTTTAATGATCAGTTGATCCTTATACCGCTCTGTACACTAGTCGTGACTCCATAAGAAAGGCTCGTGAGGCATTCCTCATACACAGAGGAAAAACACTGGAGCCTGCAAGCCTTAACAGAAGAGATGAAATGTAATTTAGTTTAGCTACCTTTTAATTTTCTTTTGTTTCTTTTATCTGGTTATCATGTGTTATTGTCTTCCTCTTTTTTATGCATTTCCGTTTTTATTAATTTTACACATCACGAAGCCTTTTTATGTCATTTCCGGAAAATATAAAGATCTTGTAACAAGCATTTATCCATTCAATAAACCTGAAGAAGGCTGGTGTTGGCCAGCCGAAATATTGTAACAACGCCTATGTTCACGTTGTCTTGACCCACCTTTGCAGTATATTTTCTATTTTTAAAGTTATTATAAGCTAAGCACATGTTAAACAAACACTCTCTTCGCACATCATGCCCACGATGTTAGGAAGCCAAAAGCCAACTGTACAAGAGCCTAAATCTGGACATCTGGACTAACTGCAAGTTGCAATCATTAACAGATTTGTTCTTTATTTATAACCTAGTTCCCAGGCCCTTTCTCTTCCCTTTGGGATGGGGCCCAAAGCCAAACAAAAGGTATTGGGAACGAGGTTGCTTAATTTTCTGTACGTCGTAGAAAAATGGCATAATTTGAATACAAGATATTTTTTATGAGCAAGCTCTGAAAATGAAAACATATCGCCTATAAGTACAAAGAGAAATCCAGTTTAAGAAAAATTTAAGTAATTAATGAATTCATTAAACTGAAATAACACATTTTTAAATTACTACAAAAAGGTAATGCAAAAAAATGACAATTCCCCACGTGGAAAACGTTGTCACGATAAAAACGAAACCATAGATAAAAAAAAATATCGCGCAACAAAATTCGTTTCAAGAAGAAGTTAAAACGATGCCAACGAGAAAAATAAGTAAATAAATTAATTGATAAATAAGAGTTTAGGACACGTGGAAACTCAAGCATTTCTAGAAAGGAATGGACTCGCGGTATTTTCATAAGCCCTTCAAAGTTACAGAGATAGAGAGTTTTTGAAAGTTACAATTCTCACCTTGATCCTCATGCCCCAATCCACTTTTCACTTTGGTGACAGTATGTCTGCATTAGAAAAAAAGGAGTTTTCGTGAAAAAATTGTGAGGACCTTCTCCAGACTAAGTAAATATTAGTTGTAATTTATTTCGTAACATCGAGACAGACGGGGGTTGAAAATAACACGCTATAAAGTGCCCTAAAGAAAGCAGTTGGTTAATTGAGGCTCCCGTTATTGATGGTACTCAGAAATAAATTCATCTTTAGCCAAGCCAGATCCGTGTTCAGATTAAAGTCCAGCGTTTACCTTTGTGGAAGGTAAGGGCCGATTTACACGATACGATTTTGTCGCATGCGACAAGCTCACGACAGGCCTAAGACAAGACTTACGATTGTCGCAGCGTTTTAAAACATATTTTAAAATGCTACGACATTTTTTCTGACGTACACAACAATCGTAAATCATGTCGTGGGCCTGTCGTAAGCCGTTGTCGCATGCGACAAAATCGTACCGTGTAAATCGGCCCTAAGAGCCTCAGAAATTGGCTTTTTCTCATCTATACTTGAGCTTAGGTTTTGGTTAAAAGGACTTAATAATATTGTAAAAGAAGACAAATAAGAAAAGGAAATTATCTCTGCTCTCAATTGATCGCACCTCGATAACCACAGCTTACTGGCCGAGGGTTACAAAAATACGCGAAAGGAACAACATTCTCCGCGCTAATTCTATAATTTCTAATTGGCCATCAGAATGTAGATTTAAAACGAAAAGAACTTGTGATTTTTCGCGAACAGAGACAACATATCCACCACAAATGTATGACGTCTGACCGAAAGACCAGCAGGCTTGGTCCATGAGATTTCTAAGATTCCATTATTCATGGACCTTTATTTTGACGAACTCATCTCAACAAAAAGAAGAGAGCATTTTCAGACTGGTGAAGCAGAGCTGTGTAAATGGTAACTTTTTTAAAATTGCAAATAAAAACTGGGTTTTTGTGCGGCCGCTTACTCATGGCCCAAACAGCCCGGCTCTCCAATTGTCTTTGTGTGCCCATTCTTCAAAAGAACGTTTAAGATTGAGACGTTTTTATTGTTGAAATTGCATTTATAGTGTTATTTGAATCGTTTCGGATTGAAGGTTGGATGCATTTTCAGCGTTTTTGTTAAATAACAGGTGTGACCATTTTGAAGATTTTACTGAATGTTGCACAGGATCATTTGGAACGTTTATGATTGAAGGTTCGATCTGCAGGCGCGTAGCGTCCTATACGCATATACGCACGTGCGTACTTGAAGTGACCAGAAAATGTTGACATTTTTAGCAATTGTTTCTATTCTTATCATTTTACTTGTACGCAACCAAGATTTCGTGATGAAAGCACCACTTTGATTAAATTCTAAAAAGTAAAACAAAAGCTATAGCATGCACTAACAATGCGGTGTTGTTTGGCCAGCGTGCAACAAAAAGGCAAGGTTGCAAAGGAGCGACGTTCCAAGAACGTTCGTGACAAAGGAGCGACGTTCCGAGATCGTTCTTGACGATTCCAGTCACGCTAGCACAACCAAAACAATGTTTTGTTTGCGCCAAGTTTGCTCAAAATAAGGGCAAGACGCTTTGTTCTTTGCTTGTATTCACACAACTACTTCGACAAGAAATAAAGAACGCAGTTTTTTCCCTCAGTTTACTTAGGTTTCTAGATCATATGTACTTGTGCGTGCGTACTTGAAAAAATGACCACGCTACGCGCCTGATCTGGTGATGTTGAGCTCAATTGATTAAAGCTTCACTGGGAACATTTGGACGGATTTTGATTGACCGCTGAATAGGACCATTCGGAGAGTCTTTTCTTATTGAAGTTTGGGTGGGCTCATTTGAATTATTAAAACAACAACAACAACAACAACAACAAAACAAAAAACAAAAACAAAACAACAACAAAATTCTATTTAGGATCAACAAGACGGAACCTAATCTGGCAATTAAGTGATCCAACGGGACTCTGAGCCTATGGTTTCTGCGTACGGCTTACACCAAAACGTTTCACAGGTTGAATAAAGATGACGTGTTTTTGTGTGACCAGCTGACCACGACACACTTTGAAAACCATTACCGATAAGAGTACAAATTCCTGAAAGCGATAAGATTCTCAACTCCAACATCAGAGAAAACTAGGAACTAAAGACATCTACTAATCGCATGCACCAATCAACATAGAATCAAGTAGTCCACTAAACAACACACTATCCATCCCAACGCGATTGCAACTCAAAATTCAGTAGTTGTAAAGCTAGTAGACGAGCAAGAAAGAGATGTATTGATGCAGACAAGGGAACCATACACCATTTCCCAAACCCGTGACCGAACAATTGAAAACGAAAAATGGCACTCTTAGAAAATTAATAAGTTTGAACAGGACCCAAATGAACCCAACGTGTAAACCGGGAAAACACGAAGCCGGAGCAGTTCAGTTTTTCTTTTGGTTTAGCTCCTGATTGGTTGATAAAGTAGCACGATTTCGCGCTTCGCCTTGCTCTGAAAGGGAAATTGAAGAAAACTACAAATTACTGAACAGCCAATTAAAAAAGAGCCTTAGAGAATTCAGTATTTGCACCTCGTTTAAAAGTTTACGCATTCCGGAGACTGCAAAGTTTATAACTCACGGTCTTGCCTTGTTTTGCAGAAACATGGATGTTCCGAAAACAGCG
>NC_090873.1:6410292-6417792 GCF_036669935.1 Montipora foliosa | reverse complement strand
AAAAGGAAACTTCTGGAAACATGAGCCAAATCAAGGCTTGGCTGCCCAGAGAAGTGATAACAAAAATGAATGCTGACGTTTCGAGCATTAGCCCTTCGTCGGAGCGAATTGTTGAATTCTCTACCAAACCCATTTCTGTGTTGCATTTCCCCACTGACGCAACACCACAGTTCCTTGGAAACTAAACCCCTTTAACAAATATGAAGATTTGCTGGGTTCAGCACTTGAGAGATAAGATTAAATTTGAAAATGTGGAACCAAGAGAAAGGATTACATCAATAATTATTATTCATGTATTCAAATGACATCATGAAGACCAACTTCATTTGTGCCCAACACCTGGGGTAAAGTGTACAATCTGAGACATGTCTGCTGATCTGACAACACAGCTCTTACTAAAAGAATGTTAATGGCAAAGCTAACAAGAGAATACTATCAGGATCCATAGAAAAAGATAGCTGATCTGCTGCAAGTTCCTATATACAGGAACAGCCGGAGTCGCAGGAACAGTCGCAGTCATGGCTCAGTTGGCCAGTGCGCAGCTTTCGGAGCAAGAGGTCCCCGGTTCAATCCTCGGTGACTTCAACGTCTGTTTCGACTTTCCTCTGATCCTTGTAGCTATAGCTTTAAATACCCGTAAAACACAGCACTGACAGAGGGAGGGGGGTAAGGGGCGCATCGTCAGCTTCCATTGATACCAGCCTCGTAGCTGAAGGAACTACTGACGTTAAATAAAGTTACTTTACCTTTATACACCTAATTATGAATAGTAAAGGAGAATGACACAGTTGAATGACACTGCAACGAAGAGATAGAGAAATTCACAAGACAAGAGGACTTAACTTAAGCTTTTTGCTTGTAAACTTTAAGATAAATTACAAGAGTTCAGTAGACACAAAGCCAGGGGCTGAAATGGCCTTAACGTCAGCAAAGAAAGAGAAAATAATTTACTTATTAAGTAATGGCAAGAGCAACCCCTCCATTTCATAAATAATTATATTTGCTCTTTTTCCTTGCTTGTGGGGTGGCCAAGAGCTCACCAGTGTTAGTTGAATGTACATGTAGGTAATACAGTATAGTGTAGTGCAGTGTTGCATAATATGCAATGTATGTACTATATGTAATGTATGAGTAGTGTAAGAATGTAAATAATAAGTAAATAATAATTATAGTCTTAAAAAGTAATGCCAAGAATTAAGAAAGGCAACTAAACATACACACAAACATACAAGCACAAAATTCAAAGTGAACAATGGAGAAGTTGCAAAAATTTTAAATGATTACTGTCCTAGTCAAAAGTCAAGCTTCAGAGACTTATTACAAGTAATAACACTTGAGACTATTTTAATTGTAAGGGTGTTTCGAAAAAAAAAATAGGAATGTTATTCAATACTAGATAACAGATAGACAATGGGTATCTTAGAGAGGATTTATGCAAGTCAAAGCGTGAACAAGTTTCACAATCATAGTAAGGTAATCAAAATGAAAGTGGAGTAGAGAAGACAGAGTGAAGTGGAGACGCTGAGTGCCACCATATAACAGGGAGGAATGTAGAAAAAAATCAACTCAAATAAAAAAGTAGCATATCAAATCAAAGAAAGGGAGAATCCAGATTAGCAATAAAAAAACCTCTCAGAGAAGAGTAGGGTAAAAGACACCAAATCTAAACCAGGACATGAAAGACGATTTCACAAAGCACTGCCCAGGCCAACCCTTGCGCCACGTCTATCATATGATTAAATTTATTGTACAGTGATTTCTGCTCAACAACATTATTTATCTAGTAAATAATTAGTACAAGAGCAGAACACATTTATGCCAAATTGGACTCAGTAAGGTCTCACTGAAGTTACTATTTCAACCTTGTGCGTACCATTTAGCACAGCAAAATCAAAACAAGAAAAACCCAAAATACATGTAGTATTGAATATTTCAACACAAAAAGTAAACAATGATACCATACAGCAACAGCAACAGCATTCAAACTTAGATGAATGTTTCTTTTGGCTGAATGAAAGTTTTCTTTATAACTAAACCCAGTTTATAGAAATATCTCTTTCTCTAGGATTGATCCAGAAAATTTTCTTGAGTGAACTAAAAAATCACAATCTTATTTGTACAACTCAGAATTAACTGATACTTGTAATGTTAAGAAAGTTCTTACGCTGGACTTCCTTATAAGCTTGTCCAACTTTCAATACATCACTTGTACTTACAAATTCCCAAATATACTCTATACTCGTACAAACTCCTATATTAACAACAATCAATAAAGAGCACTGGCCTACCTCTTGAAGAGTGTCATGTTCAATTTGAAGAGCAGTGGCATCTTTTGGTGCTTCCATTTCTGATTCTTGTACTTCAAGCTTCAAAGGAACCATGGACTGCAAATAAAAAAAAAAAGAGACATTACAGAATGTCCTGTTTCCAACTTTATTGATAACATTGCCACACTCTAGGGAAGTCTGGGGGCATGCTTAAAAAACTTCTGTAGGAAGAAAAAAAAATTAAAGATCAATTTCAAAAAACTGATTTTTCTGAAAAACTGGCGTACAGATTTTGTTGAATTTGAAATATTTTAGAGATAATTTCTAACATTATCTGCAAATGCTAAATGGGAAGATTTCACCGTCCCGTTTCTTCAAAAAAAGACAATACATGTATATGTTGATTTTAGGGCTTAAAGAAATGCGTAATATCGTTGCCATGGTAGCATTATTTTGGAGGAAAATATAACGTGAGAAATCTAAGATAGGTACTTACCACCCTGCCCAAATTGAGTCTTGATACAATTACCCTAACTGTATCATTCTAAGGACAAAATATGTTTACAGCTGTATTTGATTGAAAAAAGGAGAAACTATTTTGAGCCTCCTTCATCACTCACTGAAAAACCCTTTGACATCCAAACCTGCCTAAACCGGCCACACTTAGTATTTTACTCCGTCTAATGCCAGACGATTTTACTCGTCAAATGGGGAGCCCCTGGGAAGCAATGGGTTAAGCAGAATTGCCAGGCAGGAAAAATGACTGAAATTCACATCTGGATGCACCAAAGACAAAAACAGCTGCGTCCAGACGTCTGGCAACTGGAAAGAATTTTTAAACACTCCATGATTGGCACTTCACAAACCTCACAGCAGCAGGGAGCAAATTCTGCCACTGCAGTCCGTAGTCCAGTAGTGGATGCAGAAGTTAGAATGAGATGAAGAAGTGAAATGGACTGCCACTGCAGTCCGTAGTCCCATAATGATAACGAGTGACCACAAGTTGACATGGTTTGTTGCTTGCGTGGCTTAGGCCTAGTTTAATCGTCGCGCCATCGTCGAATTTAATTCAGACGAATTTAGTTCCAATTAAATTTGTCCTTGTGTCGACATTAATTGTACCGTGGTTTTATGCGTCGAAAATTAATGGTCAAACTTATTTCTCAGCCGGAATGCAATATACCTGGTCAAAATTAATAATGTACGAAAATAATGTATTCATTTCATTCGACACGACGCTGATGCGACGGATAAACTGATGACACTTTAAAGATATTTTATCTGTCTTCTTAAGACGGATAAAGTGTCTAGGATGAATTTAACTTAAGAACGGTGCCTACTATTGTTATTGCGCGTACGTTCTGTGCATCTCGAGATACTCTGGTTTCCTATCGGTGATGCTTACCAAGACAGCGATAATTTTGCGCGGTTTAAAATTATCCAGAGAAAGTAGATCTTAGTAAGTACTCTAGGTATCCAAAAAGAAAATTGGGGGTAACCATGCATTTTTGAGAGATAATTAAGCTTCAATTTGGGAAAGAACGCCATACAATGCTTTGTATTTTAAAGCTTTTTACAAATATTATTCATTAATTATCTCTGAAAAATGCGTGGTTACCCCCAATTTTCTTTTTGGATTTCAATAACACTTGTTAAGATCTACATTTCCTGCATAATCATAAACCGGGGCAAAAATACCTTTTAATTCGTAGGCACCGTCCTTAACAGACGAGTCGAATTCGTTTAAGACGTCGCTTTATCGTTGAATTTATTTTAAAGTAGGACCTGGAATTAAATTTGTCTAAATTAAATTCAACAATAGCACGACATATAAACTAGGCCTAAAAGAACAAGCCATATATTTTGTAGAGGTTGTTCTCAATTCGGTAGTTTTTTATTATACACAATGACCGTCTCTGAGCATAGCGGACTGCGGTGGCACAACTTTTTGATCGATTCCATTCCCAAGCTCTCTCTTCTTATCTTAAAGCGACTGTGGACTGCTGAAGCAGAACATTGACAAGCCCCAAAAAGTGAATGGGTATTCTAGAATCTAGCCGGCAGCAGTAGACTTACAACAGAGAATACAGTCATGCTTGCTTAATTGACCGATAAATAAAGCCAAACAGTTTCCCCTTGCCCTATGTAATCACCACACAAAATGTCACAAGATTTTCTGCAAACTTGACAATTACAGCACTTGGCACCTACAGTATGTACTACCTTCTTAGGGTGACATTTTCTAAGAACAAAGCACGTCACAATGAGAGCTATTTACAGCCACAAAAATGGTCCTTTATTCTGTAATTTAGCTAAGTTTTTAGACTGCCTGTCGTGGGATATACTAAAAAGGTTTTTAGCCGGAATGACCGTGGACAGGACTATCCAGTCCGGATGCTGGAAGTGTAGATTTTGTGGTTCAAAATTTTCCCTGATAAAAATTTTCAAACCAGTTCAAGTTTGATTTTTCTTTGTCTAATATTCATTATCATAATCTGAAACAAAGGAAAATAAAAATTGAACTGGTTGAAAACATTTTGAACCAGAACAAATTTAAACAACAACACAAACACTATCTTTGCAAAAACACTTTACCTCTAGATTTTCTCCTTGAGAAATATCTATACGTCGGTTACTTTCATCATAGATAACTCGAAGACGAGAGAAGAGCTCTTTCAATCCATTCAAAGTCTCTTGTACTTTCTTGTTATTGTTTCGAGTTTCAGCTTTTGATTTCTCGTCAACTACAACTTTGGCTCCCTCCAAATAGCGGAAAAGATCGGTGGCTTTGCCAACAATGTCCTGGACAGTTTGCTGTCCCTGTATTAAAAGAGATATTTCGTTTACTTGCTGCAAATTAAACGATCTTGACGTTTTTTTGTCGTCTCGTATCCCGCTACCACTGGAAACCGACAAAGTCCCTGCATGACCCCATTTGGCCGCCATGTTGTATGCGTCAATTTGGGGAATACATGCTGCAATACGGGCGGGGGTCGGGCGGGGGAGGTTGGGGGCACCCGTTCGGGCAAAATCACTTTTAATCTCGTACCCAGATCTCTGGCTACGAGATTAAATTTCAGTCCGAAATTTCCGTCTGTCAAAGGGAACAGAAAATTCCAGGTAATTCCGACATTTCGGAAAAAATGGTCAACTTCGAGTGGTTCCCCAAAATTTTCGAAACGAACAATCCGAAAATTACTGTTCCATTTGAATTGATTCCGAACCGAAAATTGCGAATTTTTTTCCCAAATGGATCGCCCCCCGGAAAAAGTTTCCGGAATTTCCGATATTTCAGAAAAATGGAAAACCTCGAGAGGTTGACCAAAATTTTCGCAATGAACGTCCGGGAAAAGACTGTTTCACTTGATTCTAGACCAAAAATGTCGGAATTTGTGTCCAAATGGATCGCGCCCTTTGTCTCCACTAATTCCTTGAGTGAACCCTTTCCCGCGTAAATTAGGAGCAGGTTTTTCTCGAGAAAAGTATCACATTTTCCTTGACGCTGAGCTAGCTTTGTTTTGATTGGCTTTTACAACAGTGGGCATGCTGAATCTCCCAAGGAGCGATTGCCTTTTATCACAGTGGGCGTGCTGAATCTCCCAAGGAGAGGTTGGCTTTTACAACAGTGGGTGCGCTGAATCTCCCAAGGAGCGATTGGCTTTTACAACAGTGGGCATGCTGAATATCCCAAGGAGCGATTGCCTTTTATAACAGTGGGCGTGCTGAATCTCCCAAGGAGAGGTTGGCTTTTACAACAGTGGGTGTGCTGAATCTCCCAAGGAGCGATTGGCTTTTACAACAGTGGGCGTGATGAATCTCCCAAGGAGAGATTGGCTTTTTACAACAGTGGGCGAACTGAATCTCCCAAAGAGAGATTGGCTTTTACAACAGATGGCGCGCTGAATCTCCCAGGAAGAGATTGGCTTTTACAACATTGGGCGTGCTGAATCCCCCAAGGAGAGATTGTCTTTTGCAAGAGTAAGCGTGCTGAATCTCCCAAGAAGAGATTAGCTTTTATAGCAGTGGGCGTGCTGAATCTCCCAAAGAGAGATTGGCGGTTACAACAGTGGGCGTGCTGACTCCCCCAAGGAGCGATTGGCTCTTGCAACAGTGGGCGTGCTGAATCCCCCAAGGAGACATTGGCTTTTGCAACAGTGGGCGTGCTGAATCCCCCAAGGAGAGATTGGATTTTATAACAGTGGGCGTGCTGAATCTCCGAAGAAGATATTGGCTTTTACAACAGTGGGCGTGCTGAATCTCCCAAGGAGATATTGGCTTTTACAATAGTGGGCGTGCTGAATCTCCCAAGGAGACATTGGCTTTTACAACAGTGGGAGTGCTGAATCTACCAAGGGAGGCGTTCTATAAATAAATCTACTAGGGAAAGGGTTGACCCCTGTGCAAAGTATGGGAGATAGACGTTCCCCTTAATGAGCTTCTGCTACACGTCTATTCATCATTGTACAAAATAGTAACAAAACAATTACCCAAAAACAACAGGGAAACACGATAACGGTCCGCGTTTTTGAAATATTGCTTTATACTTCATCGTGTAATTTTCAGGAGGTGTCCTAGGAACGATTGGTCTCCTTCGCAGCCGTATTTGGGGATGGCACGCAACGCTGCATCTACATGTACATCTACACAGTACAAGTTCCAGCATTCGGCAAAGTCCCTTTATGACTTGTGGCTGTTTCTGCTTAGGTAGACATTACTGCCAAGCTGGCCACTTCTGCTGGAGAGAAGAGGACAGCCACAACGCCGGGAACTTTTTCCCCTACTCTCCTCGAATAGTGTGTGGGTTCTTTAATGTCCCACAGGGGACTTATGAACATAGAAGATATTTGTGAGACGTAGCCTACGGTTTATAGTCCTTATCCGAGAAGACTTGAAAGTCTAACCACTTGCAGATGAAATTTCAAAGGCAGCACTTTCTCCTCAGTCACTTATTTTAGGGTCCTGAGTGTTGATCTGGATCGAAAACCGCGACCTCCCGCATGACGGCCCGATGCTCAACCAACTGAGCCGCCGGTGCTGCCCCGAAGGAAACAGCTGCTCACCTTAAAGTGCCCCTGTGATCAAAAAAAACAATTCCTTTTTTCCTTCAGATTTTGAAAGTGTGTTCGCTTAACACCTGACTGGCAAAGTTTTGAGCTTTGATTTTTATCCAAAGGCCGTTTACTTTGAGTGTAAGTTTTGGATTTCACGGTCCGCCATTACTCACGTTCAAAAC
>NC_090873.1:6355292-6400292 GCF_036669935.1 Montipora foliosa | reverse complement strand
GCTCTTCTTAATTAATTAACCTTTTGAATCGGGCCAACTTCTCAAGCTGGAATTTAAGTGAAAACTTCCTAAGAAACTGATTGCCTTTATCCTTAATATTATTAGCGGCTCTAATCGGTGTTCGCTTACGGAGGCCTTCGCGGAAGCTTCAAGTGGGCAACCTTGCCCCACACTGCGAAGATTGTCTGCAAGCCGGGAAAACGCCGTGCTCTTCGCAATACTCTATCGTTCGTTCTGTTTCCCTTTCGGCGTCTTTTTATAGAAGAGCTAGAGGCGGACTTCGAAGTTAAGTACTTACATGGTAAAGCACATAAGTCAATCAAAATAGAATTGGTAATAAAGTCTAAACTTCTTCGAGACTGAAACATAGACCTGTGACCCCGAACGAAAGAGACAAACGTGACGAACTTGCGTAATTTTAAGCGATAGAAAAGAGTCTTCATTGGAAGGTTTTGCGAAATGCCTGAATGATTTTGGATCAACTGGGAGTTATTCTAATCAAGTTGGCACGTTTCATCTGTAAGATGCTTGAAGACGGACGAAGATACTCGGAAAGCCAGCCAAACAGAAAAGTAATGAAGAAACAGAAACCCGGAAAAGATTCTACAGATTCGATACAAGTTGTGGCGCTGGACAACTCGCTAGTCTCTGAAACTTTTATCGATATTCCCCGAGCGAAATCTTCAAATCGAAATAGCGCGACAAAAATCTACTTTCTCGTCAGTGTTCTGCCATACCTTTAAAGCCATCGAAACACTATTTTCTCGTTGATCAAATAGCCTTGCTTCGTGCTCACTAGCTCGCTAGTTTGAGCACTCTGGCATGGCTTAGATGTACCACATGTGTGGGACATTTGGGGTGGCTTCATAAGCTTAACCTCCATCCCAGACATTACCACTGCACTGATGAGGCCCAGAAGGCCGAAACACTACTGTCTGCAGTTGTTATATATATAAGTTGTATGATATTCACTTTGTTTTCATTGAAGAAGCAAAAAAAAACAGAGTACGATCCCGATTCCTCTGTGGAGAGAGTGGGTGCTTACCATTTAGCCAAATAATCCGGATGGAATAATCGTTGCATAAAGGTAAGCGATTTTCCGAATTTAAAATTAATGACCAACCGGAAGAGAATGGCGCTTACCATTTACCACACAGCATTCCATCCCGCATATTTCACTCGATCTTGTGAGAAAGGGCCTGGAAACGGAAGGATTCTCGCAAATGGTAAGAGCATTTCGCGAATTCCGTTCCGAACGGAAAAAAAGGACTACCTCTGGAGGTTGTCTACAATTTCCGAAAAGATTTTCCGGAAAATTGCCTTTCCATTTGACCTCAAACCGAAATTTCCGGATTTTTCGGCTAAATGGTAAGCACCCAGTGATCGACACACTTTTCCTTTTCGCCACTCCCTCACCCCCTGAGTTATACATGTTGTTGCACCTGATCAAGAGAGTATGAATACTCTCTTGACCTGATCATGTACATGGGGACCTGTCTTAGGCAAGTTTTTGGGACCCTGCATGTCTCGGACGGGTGCGCACACAAAACTTGTTGGTTCGGGTACCATTGAAGTATATTAAACTTATATATCTTGTAGTAAAAGTCATTTAAAATTTAACAAGTAATAATTCACTCTACAGGTGCTTTCCGTTTGGAAAATTCTATTCAAATCAGTTGACTAAAAGAGACTCAGGAACGCATATAAACCGCAGGAAAGCACACATTTTCCTCACGGAAATTTCAGAGAAACACCGGGGAACAAGTAGTAAAGCTGATAGCCTGCACGAGAGAAACTGCTGGAAAACTGATGATTCCTTCCTCAGAACACTAATTTTGGTGGTTTTGCTTCCTAACTCATGGGCCGTCAACTCCAATAATTGGAAAGCTTCAACTCTTGTGCGCTCGAAGTGGTATCTTCTTGTATATCGAGGAGGCATACGTCTAGAGGAGAGCTGGATGTCCGATGAGAGGAAATCGTGTTCATTTTCATAGTCGAAGTCCTCTTCACATGCAAATTATTTCTTGTGTCCACTTTAACATGTTCTTCCCAGCCGAAATTGGTCTCGGTCGGCTGAGCCATCTCTGGACGTACCGAAACGGAGGCTTCAAAGTGTGGAGAGAAGAACGTCTTCATCGACTACGGTGATGTACGAACAGGAATAGCAGCAACCTGATGTTCACTTGACGGCGCTTAGTGGTGAAAAGTCGTCGATACCCCAAGCAGGAAAATGGTCATACAAACGATATATGTCAAACGAGTCGAAACGACATTACTTTGCTTTGAACACAGGCGGGCAAAATTGATACCTTCTTGAGAAACACTGATAAGGGGGGAGGGGGGCTGCAGTGTGAGAGATAATAGGTAAATTAATAACGCCCCAAGAAGGTGAAGTGTCTCCACTATTCTTGCAACTTGTTGTAGCAACAGGAAAAAGAGAACAAGGCGGTAGGATCACAGAAAAATATGAGTGATCGGAAGCAGGAAAGCGGAATAAAGGCAAAGAATCATATTATTAGAACTGGCCCTCAGACACCTTTGACGAGGCGTATCGGTAAATAAATGATCGTTGCATCTGAAGAGAAATCATGGGAACTCAAGAGGTGCTAAATCAGGTTCTTTCAGTTCACTGTCACTGAAGGAGAACAAACACACTTGTAGCGAAAAAGAAATGACCAAGGGCATTTCCGGCTATGGTCCTCTCACTACGTACATGACAAGGAAAATACTTTGTGACGATTCATGCATGTAACCAGCCAGCATTTTGATGTCGCTTTCACCATCTGTTTGCGATGGTGTTTACGCACACCTCACAAATTCTTTCGTGTCGGAAAACAAACGAAGGAAACACAAAAAGTGACAATGACCATGCACGTGGATGACGTAGAATGAACATGGCCACTAAAATATGCCGTTACATCTTCTATTTACAGAAACTAGCCAATGATAACGTGATCTGCCCTGCAGGGGGCATTCCACGTAATAAATAAATCACATCTTACAAAATCTAATACGTAATAACTTGCATTAAGCTTCCGGATTTTGCGATAACTTGAATTAGGGCTTAAATATTATATCGATAAATAGATAAATGATGGTAATCAGTTTGGCTTCCAGATAACTGCAAAACTCACAGGAGAGTCTCACTTGGTAGTCCCTTTAAAAACCCGGAAATGGTCAATTTATCAGGGGAAGGAAACCTTCTTTAACAGTTATTTGTTAATGGCCGGATGGAGACTGGCTGTCTGACTGGCACGATATGATTTATTGTTTGAAACATCTGGTAAAAGTTAAATAGTTTCCAAAGGAGCAAGGCACAGTACAAAGTGGTCATTTGGTTTTTTTGGTTGTTGTACTTTATTATTTATATTTTATTCTTTTAACAGTCGCTGTTCTATCGGTTTTATTGCTGTGGTTTAAATTTCTCCATATCATTGCAAACATTCGGAAAACGCAATTTCTTATCTTGGGTGTCCTGTGCATTGGGTGAGCTTTCGCAAAGTTCAGGTAATACGTGCATTCATACGTCATATGCCCAAATCTCATGATTTTGCAGATTATTTCTTTCCTTACCCTTCTACTTTGCTTCCAAAGCGACTGTCGAACGCACTCCAATACTCCGAGACTGACTACTCGGTTATAACCTTAATTTGCCTTCAATCTAGGAACTTGATATTTACAACAAAAATTAATGTCTACAATTGTTTATAACTTGATACTACTTATGCAATTCCTCAGTGAACATTTAATGTTTGCTGTTTTCTAAGTTATCTCAAATCGGTGGTTTGCAACGAATCAGTCCACAGAGACACAGATAACAATGCTGAAATGTACAATTGCTGATGATCGAACTAAAGGAGCCAATGAGGGATCTTTGGTTTTCGTCCACTACCATGGCGGCGATGACGTAACGTGAAGCGTAAATTTTAGCACACTTTGTAATCGCTCAATTCCATTCATCTTGAAATAAAATTACTGTAAATGTTTTGTATCGTAGTAAAGCAAATCATCTAGGCTTGCAGACAATAGAATTTTGGGGGGCCATTTTCTTGAATTCATCTTCAAGTATTCTCGCAATAACAAAACAAGACAACAGCATTTCCAACAACAGTAGTTTCCCTTGAGGAATCTTCAGAACTAATTTACAATGAAAAATAAAGCGAATAAAACTGCTCTGAAATTAAATGTGTATAGACAAGCAAATAATCAATACGAATTTTAATCTAAAGTTCAAATACTGTCAGAAATGTAATATTCTCGTAATCAGTCTAATCTGGGGAAGAATACTGCGAAGTTCAGTCTTGGCGCTGCTATCTTGCACAAAACGCGGAATCCAGTTTCACGTTTTGACACGATCACAAACCCCTATCGCAAAAATAAAAATTAGCTGCTAAAATCCAACGCAGAGGAGTCAAGAAACCGGAAGCTGATTTAATGTGATTGTATTTTGCCTCATCAGACAGGAGTCTGGTAGAGTCGTTACATTGCTGTCATCAAGCTAAGGTCTCCTGTTTATGCATAACGACGACCTCCCTTCCCCGGCCGCTCTTACCGGTAAGTTGTGCCAACTTCTCAACTTGGTGAAGTGTGAATTAGAAGATGCCATTCTAGCACGTCTGGTATCACAAGAACTTCCGGTCGCGTTGGCAACATCCGGTGAGAAAAAGTCTGTTCCTTGATAACTCTCTTCTTTTCCTATTAAACATCAAAGCGTTATATCAGCCACAAACATTTAACTATGCACTCTTTGTCGATAACAACCGCGCAATAAATAAGGAACAAATGGAATCATTCAGGCGAGGAACACTTATTTTTCTTTTCAATAGTGATGACTGGAATAATGCAAACCAGTTTACGATTAGCATTAAAACAATCTGTTTATCGTTATATATTCTTCCTGGCTGGGGGTATACAATGCGAAGTATTTTAACAAATCGATTTATTTTCTCCAAGTCTTTGAGGGGGTCTCGACAGAACACTAAAGACCCTGCCAACATTTTAAAATGAGGTCTTGTTGAATACTTACATCTTTGTTTAAAGATCAACAAAATTCGTTCCGCGAATAGCGTAGGATTAAAGCGCTTTCTTGCTGCAGAAAAAAAAATGCGCTCCTGAAAATACCTATGTTTCGTCTGCGATACGGTATGTTGCCCAGAGACCGTGAAAATTTAATCAGGAGAATCAATCACTAAGATTCTTAACAGTCACTCTAACGATGCGAGAGAGCAACTTAACGTCATTCAAAAGACTAATTAGTAGTGACATTTACCGAGATAAATTTGAAAAACGATATGTTTCCCAGACAAAAGTGCTGTCATCTAATTGGTTCAAATGTAAGTCATTTGTCAACCAAGGCGTTTATTTACAGCCTTTGATTGACAGCTCGTTGTTTTGTAAAAGTACACCGGCTGAGCCTGATATTCTGCTGTTCATAGGAGTCGTGATCCTTCGCAAACATAACATCATCTTGTCTCGTATCCTATAAATATACGCGGTTTTCTCGCTCGATGTGACAGAAGAACATGACCTGCTTGGCGAGATTGCTCGTTTCGAGCCTATTAGCTCTGCGCGCAGTCTATAATGGCGAATGTTCTCCACAATCGTCTTCCAACAAACTCGAAACTGCTTCGGACATGCTGGGTGGAGAATTTTTCAAGAATCTACCTCTTCCTCGGCGACACAGGCGCGATGGTCGTGTGCACAGACCGTCAAAGGACCAATCCAATGATGGCGAAAGATCATCGGCCAAGAATGGAACAACTTCTATCAAACTTCAACGCGAAATATTGAATCTCCTTGGCTTGGCGCGACGTCCGCGCCTCAGCCTTCACACGCGTTTGCACGGCCGTAAAATGTCGGCTCCGCGCTACATGATGGACCTGTATAATAGCTTGGAATTGAATGTGAGCGCTACAGACGCTGGAGTTTGTTGCAATACGTCGGGGACTGATTCACGAGCCGTTGGAGCAGACACCATCATGAGCTACCTCAATCACGGTGAGTTGACTAACGAAAGAACAAAACGAATTGATTTAATTTCTCTGTTACGTTATGATAAACCTAAATCACGCTCGACCAAGATAGAAAGATAAACAGTGGGCTTGTATAATCATCATTTGTGTAACTTGGCTTTGAAAGGATGGAATGGACTTAAAAGTATGCGAAAGAACATTCCGATGGAAGCCAACAATGTGTTTGTTATGAAATTGACAACGACATCGCGTGAACTGAAATGAACAAAACGTGTGCAAATATTTCAAGTTTACAAAGTTAACGTCGCCCTTTTTGCTCTATACCTGATCCTTCTTGCAATTGTGAATATCGCCAGTTTTCCAGACTCCTAAACGACAAGAGCATTTCATCGATTTTGCACCATTTTTCTTCTAAGCTCGAGTGATCATTTCGTCTGCTGTAGATGAGGAGAATCAGATGCTCAGACGATTAAAGTAATTAACACTTGCAAAGATGCTTTAAAAATCATTGCGTTTTCCGGTTCCTTTTGTATTTGTTAAAAATATTTGCATCAATGGCGATAAAATTCAATTTAGGAGCAATATCGGACTCTAAATGCGAACTCACGAGAAGAATTTTGTGGGTCCCTTGGTCTCGTTCGTGCTTGTCCATTTGGGTGTTATGCCTTTCCTTTTGTTTATTTTTCTTTAGGATAGATTATTCATGTGCTATAATTGAAACCCAATAAAGCTTAAAAAATAGCGCGCCAGAGAACGCAAATATTTGTCACGCCGAACGAAGATTAAATGACCATCACTGGAACTCATCTAGGGGCGACTGACAATCGGCAGTGATGAAATATTTTCGATAGTTTCCAATAAAATATTTTGGCAATGAGCTAATGAAATCACAAAACGAGCGGTCACTTGAAAGTCACAATTATTCTACAAAAGTCGTTTGTCTTCAGTTGCATTACCATCAAAATATAAAGGATGTTTGGGTTCTTGGTCAAATCAATGAAAGCGTTAAAATAAATTGCATAACAAAGGGTTATGAAATGTAGAGTCGTTTTCTCTGAACACCGGCTGAGCGCAAACGAAAAGAGGACACCTTTGAACCTACGACACCTCTCAATGCTTGTCAATCGTTCGAAAAGTGTTTTAAACGTTTTAAAAATGAAAGCGTGATGTGTAGAAAGTTTAATGTGTTCATCGGTCCAACATCAAGTTCCTTCCTAAGCAACTAAAATTAAACTCTCATTACCGCCCATTTTCTATTTCAAGAAGAAAAAACTCGCCATTGTTATAGCGAGTGTCTTAATTAATTGACGTGTTTCAAAATAACTGCATTTTTCAGGCATGTGAGGGCACTGCTGGGTATTTCGGTAGGTCCATTAAAAGTACTTTTTAAAGATTGGAAGCGTATCCAATTAAAGGAATAAAAACGGCATGCATTAGCGCGTTCACTTCAACATACAAAATCTCCTTTACGAGAGAAAGGGGCCTCACGCTGCAATGGAGTTTCTTTCCATTTTGAGTAGACTCAAAAATAATGAAGAAAATGTTTTTTTTTCTGTGCCAAAAGTACTTATGTATTCACGCTGTTTCCAGTGAGTCGATTTGCAACAAGCTTGTGATCTTGGCCGAAAGCAATTTCATCTTCTTTTTCTCGGATTGTTGCCATAATAAATTTATTGACACACTGAAATGAGCCAAACTAAAAAAATGGACGGTATCAGTTTCTCTCGATTTTCGATTGATTGTCAACAAAGACAAGTTAATCAATTTAAGAACATTTTGGAAGCCCAACATTTAATTTTGAATTTTTGTTTCTTTCATTTCGAGATGCCATGAATAAAAGAAATATTTTGGAATATCAATAGAGACTTACTAAATCTACTTTTGCGACTTCGATGAGAACGTCACTTCAAAATATAACTTTGCACTAACGAATGTCTTTCGCGCTTACTCCATCTCGTTCATGAACGTCGTACAATGTGGGCGAATTATCCCCAAAATAAAATATACGAGCGGTTTCAGAGTTAAAAATATAGAATGAAAGGCTCGCATTCGTACGCTCACATTCATTTGTCGTTAAAACGTCAAATTTGAAATTTGGTGACATACAGAGTACAGCAAAAATACGAGATAAAATGCGTGCTGGACAGCAAGATTTTGTCGTTTTTTAAGGAATGATATTCTTGTTTTGCCATAGCCGTCGTCTTTTCTTAAAATTAGCACACGCCGGTTAAAATTTTCCTTTTAGAGGGCGTTGCCCTCTTACTATGCATGGTTAATCATCAGTTTGATTTAAATGTAATCTACAGCTTTGTTCTTCATCTAAAACATTCGCAGCAGTGGTTTTCCAATCACCTATGTAGCTCATGACACATGTTTGGAGAAATGGAAAAATGAACGCGTTTTCGGCCAAGAAGTTGTCCGCCGAGAGACGCCAAATTGAAAGTTGAAGGGACTGGTTAAAAACGCTCACAAACGAAGACTGAAGGATTACGAAGCCAAACCCTTTGTGAGGTAAAGATATTACAGAGAAAATGTAAAAAATGTAAAAGCGAGAGAGAAACGATTCCTTGATGCGATATCAGTTCAGTTCACTCGTCGTCTCCTACTTCTTCTTCTTCTTCTTCTTCTTCTTCTTCCGTGTTGCTCTTGCGAAAGACTTCATTAATGATCGGTGCATTGCAGTTTCTCATTGTCGGCATTGAAATTGAAAGTATTTGTTTGTTATGGCCACTTAAAGGAGGCTATGTCACGTTATTTTAGGGTGTTTGGGGGAAATCTTTAGTTAGTCACGAGTATGGTGATGTGGAATTCCTTCAGTGATAAAAGTATCTCAAACAAGATGATTCTGGGCAAAAACAACCTTTATCCTGGCGATTTGCCATTAACTTGAAAAACGTCAAGATTACCCAAACGTAATCCGTTTCAAACTTGTCCATTTGTGTCCATCTATGTTTCTCTTCCCTTTTGCTGTATTTCTTTTATGTTGTTCAACAGTTTTTGGGCATTTTGGGCGTCATAAATTACATCATTTTGCGTGATCCCTTTAAGTGGGTTCTATCCTTAAAACGTTTTAACAGAAATAGCTTCTTAGCTTGAATGGCGTTGTCTGATGTAAGGATAAAGAGTTAAATTCGCCGGCCTCCTTAAACTGACAAAGAACTGTAAAGCATAATAAAGATCACAGAAGAAAAGTGCTTTGATTGGTCATGACAATTTACAACCAAACTCGGCTTTTACAATACACTCAATAGCACCACAGGAAAAGTACTTCTTGCCAAAAATGATTGCATTAAAAGAGACATGTTCGTTCTGACGCGTCGCACAATGTGGAAAATGCTCTATATATCATAAAACAGTTTGTCTTTCAGCTAGTTGTAAGTAACTGCGGAATGGAACGAGATAAACCTGTGCCGGGGGCGTTCCTATTTTTAGCGCGAAAAACAATCTTATTACAAGGTTTAAATGGTCATTGTTTTAATAGAAAACCTGATTTGGCTCTCGACGGAGTCTTTAAGGAACCGCCCAGCTCTTAGCTTAAGGCTAACGTAGGCTCCGATCACGGCGTTAGTAACATAGGACGAGTTTATCAAACAATACCAGTTGACTTGAAGACAATGCAAAAAATGAAACTGAAGGCGCCATGTTCGAGAAGTTAGAAAATATGAGGCGAGCTTCCGTGCTTTTTTTTGTCCTTCGCTTTTGAAAGGAATGTTCTAAATGCCAGCGATGAACTAGGTTGATGGATTTCTTGGAGCACCTTTCAAAGGTTATTGCACGCGGCAATGAACAGAGACCGATCTCCAATTCGTTCCAATTCCCAGTTGAGTGATTCTAGTTTTGAAAAACATAGCAAAAACTTGCAACCCGCTGACAGCAGGTTTGGTTTTTGAAATCGCGCTTGTCAACTAAAACTAGGAGCTAAAGTTTGGCCGGGGCGATCTTCTCTAGCTTCAGCGAGCGAAGACCCGTTTTAAACGTCGCATTTTACATGTGCCGAATCTAATGCAAATGAGAAAAATCCATTGTTTTTGGCTCATTTGCATTAGATTCGGCACATGTAAAATGCAACGTTTAAGACGGGCCTAACCGATAATAAATAACGTTTTATTTGCTACAACTTGGCCGGATTCTGCTTGGATTTCGACCGTTGAAAACACATTTGAAATTATCCAATGGTCTCTAATTTTTTTCCTGATTCATTCAAATAACTTTCTCAAAACTTCCTTTTTGTTTTTTTTCGTAAAACGGGCTCTACTTAAGAATGGGGCAGGGATATAGCCGGAGGTGATTGTGTGGGGAACTGCTCTCTTTCGAATTTTTACGGTAAAGGAAAACGGAGAGAAGCTTCCCCGCCCTCACTCGCAGCTGTTTCCTGTGAGGCGGTCGCGCTTAAAAGCAAAGATGCGGTTGGTTGGAATTTCGATACAAAACAACCTTGACCCCAGGCTTTCTCTTCTCGTCCCTTTTTTTGCCGACAAGGCAGGAAAACGGGAAGAGCCTGGGATCGACGTAGGGTTCTATCTTGAATGACGTCATCCAGCATTTCAGCGCCATCTTGAATTACGGCAGCGGCATTCTCCGCCATGTCAAATCTTGGGCGCCATCTTGAATAAAGCCAAGGGCGTCTTGGCGCCACCCTTGAAATGAGATTACGCCTAAGGGATTTCTATTCCGCCTTCATTTACGTCAGAAGCATTTCGGCGCCATATTAAATGACGCCAGTACCATGTCGATGCTATCTTGAATTACGGTATAAGGCATAAGTCTTGTGCAACCAACCTAATCCGTTTTTAAGTCAAATCTTATTGCATCGTATCCTATCGCCATGTGTTTTTTTGATACTGCCAATTCCAACTGAGAGTGACTTGCTTTACTTTTCCCACATTGGTTGTTTCCCTGGTTTCGGGGACTTTTGATGGGTCATTTGAATTTGGCCTCAAACTCAACTGTCATGGGTGTTCTCTCGACGTGTTGAAGTATCGATTTGGCGGACACCACGTGCTCATGTCGGCCTTGGCGGATTGTGCTAGCATAGTTTTTGGCATAATTGGAGCAAAAAAGCATAATCTTTTAAACGAGCACTGTCACGGCATAATTAGAAAATTTTAGCACTTCTTGGCGCTTAAATTCATAAAATTTAGTAAATATGGTGTATTTTCTACAGAAAGTGTTTTAGCTACGCCAATAGTAGTATTGACTTTGTTCTGACATGCTTAATTACTAGGCCTCTTTTGGCGAATTCTGCGTGCGCGGTTAACCTTTTGGAGGAGTCTGGTACACTGGTTTCCCATCCGGCTTCACGTGGGGATTGTGTAAGCTAGCACAACTGCCATACGAGTTGATACGACTCCAACATTTGGTGTCGTTATTGCGCGCCTATATGTACAGAATCTACGTCACTGTGTGAGCATAATTTCGGATATCAGGAGCATAATTTGGGAATTCTGGCATAATTTTGGTATAATTTGGCAAAATTCCGAGCACACTGAGCTAGTAGCATAATATGCCACTTTTTGGAGCACAATCCACCCAAACCTATGCTCATGACCAACAGCGCGAACAACTAGTCCCCTCCGCGTTTTTTTTTGGACTTGCAATCTGGACATTTCAAATGAAAAAAACTAATCCCACCTTTTCCTTTCCCCCACCCCCCCCCCCCCCCGTCACAATTTTAGAGACGGAAAATGGAGGCCGTGATTCGCCATTAACGGGGCACTGTCATGAGCTGCGCATGCTCGAGTTTTTTCGCTCTCGCGCTCACAGAAAATTCTAGCTGCCATTATGGATTCACGCGTGAGTCACGTATATTCGCAGTTAATGAATTCTATGTCAAACAAAGTGCTCAGAATTTAATATTTACCTGTCAGGAAGAACTTTTCTGATCAATAAACGTTTATAAATGTGAAAGTGCTTGCAGTATAAAGCGAAATTACTGTCGATGCACGCTTCGTAGCCAGCATCGAATTTAGCTTGCAGCCAGGCGTGAAAAATTCTTTGCGCCAGGTAAATACGCTTGTGCCTGTTATTCCATTCCTTCAGGCATTCTTTGCGATCCGTTAAAGACTTCCTTTCCCCCTCCCGGAGTTTCTCCTTAGTCCACCATGGCCCTCCCCAGTTGACGCCATTTTGAATTTGTCGATTCAACTTGAAAAAGTTAACCTAACACTTTTCAAGTTTTCGCAAGACGCTAGCGCATGCGCATCTTATGACAGTGTCCCTTTAATTTTGCGGCGAGAGAGGGTCGAAATCTTCTCTTTATTCTCCCCAAGATTGCAGTTATTTTTAGATTGCGGTTTCCCGCGTAAATTCACGGGCCCATGACGCAATCAGGGAAATCGCATACGGAGAAGCCCTTCTAAACATATTGCCCGAGGAGACGATATTTCGTATGAGAGAAATATGTGAATTGTGTTTCTGTCTACGATTCTCTTCCCCCATCCTTCATGTGGACGTTAACCCCTACCATTTTTTACTGTACCAAATTTTAAAACCTTGCATTTTTCTTAAAAATACAGTGCGTGGTGCACGACCCAAGATTTCCAGACGCCATGCTACATTCCGTTTCAAGATGGAGTCGCCCATTGGGGAAAAGATCACTGCAGCGGAATTTCGTATTTACAAGGAACAGCTCTCAAGAAGAAATGCAATATCATGGGAAAACTCGACATACCAAATCAAGTTATTCCAGGTAAGAAGTGTTGGTGTACTCTGCTGCACAAATAATGATGATAATGACGATATTGATGACGACAACGTTGACGATGGCGACGACGATAACGATGGCGACGATGGAAGCGATGATGATAATAATGACGATGATCATGACATGACGTCATCCGCCGCTGTCGATGATTAAAGAACAGAAGCAACGACAACGGCGACGGCAATGAGAATGTCATTTTCGAAATATGAATTCGCGTTATTGTAATCACTTCGTGACTACTTCAACCTTTTTAATATGACAAGGGTGTGGTAGTTCCTCAAAAATGACAATGGTCGGAACGGCGCTTAATTTAGGGGAGAAAATGAATATTTATCCTCAAGCGCTAACGTTCTTCATATTTGGCTGTTTCACGTTGTTGTTTTGCAGACGACGGCAAAAAAATGCACAAAAGTGAAAAACGCACGTGCAGGGCGTGCAAAACTATTGTTTTTCAGAGCCCACTAAATATGGAAATTTGTGACGTTCCCGTCGCCGCGTCGCCGTTGTCGTTGCCTAAGTTCCCTAATATTAGGGACCTTTAGATCGGAGGAGGATGACGACTACGAGCACGAGTTTTCGTTCTGAGCACGCGCACTTCGAAAAATGTGGGCCTCCAAACCTTATGCGCATGATCAGTACGGAAAACTCGTCCTCCTTGTCATCCTCGTCCTCCGACCTGAAGTTCCCTGATATGACGGCGGCGTCGGCGATGATGATAGAGAGCTCACGCAAGGACGACGCCGCCGTCAATGAGAACGTCGTCTAAAACCGTTATTTCCCGTTATCATAATAATTTCGTAATAACCCCAAATCGTTCTTAATGGAATTGTGTATCAACATTGCACGAAGAAAATTGGCATGTACGGTGTGGTTGTTTGAGGAAACAAATTAAAATGTTTCGTCGGGTTCTCACGTCCTCTACACAACCTTAAATCTGGTCAATTCACGTCGTTGTCAGGACGAGGACAGCAAAGAAATGTACCAAAATGAAAAATGCACGTGCAGGGCGTGCAGAGCTTTTGTTTTTGCTCATTAATCCTATTGTTTTGTGGCGTTCTCGAAGCCATCGTCGTCGTACTTGCGTAAGCTCCCTGATGAAATGATATTAGGGAGCTTAAGCACGCACGTTTTTTTAGACGCGGACGGCAACCGGAAGAGAACATTTCGCGTGCCAGGACAGTGGTGTTTCCCAGATTTTTATGCTTATCATCTCTAATGGAGAAAGGATACTTAGCAATGTAAATGTGGTTGTGTAAATACAAGCTGAAAGAGAAAACAGCTCACTTCCGGTTGCCGTCCGCATCTCAAAAACGCGCGTGCTTAAGCTCCCTAATGACGCGACTAACCTTCGTGCTGCTACTGTACTGTACTGTGCTTCGATATCCAGCTTCTGAATTTTTTTTTAACCGTCCCGCTCTATATTTTAGGTTGTTCAACCAGCAAGAATGCTCAAGTTACTTCACACCCGTGTTCTAAGGAGCTGGGACTCAGGCTGGGAAGCGTTTGACATCTCACTCGCCGGTCAGGAATGGGCTCAAGAGCCAACGAAGAATTTTGGAATTGAAGTTTCCGTGCGCACTCTCGCAGGAGAAGAGTTAGACCCATACGATGTTGGCTTCGTTGGTTTCCACGGGCCGCAGGAAAAGCGCCCTTTCTTAGTATCGTTTTTCCGCGGCGAACAGGACGTGACATATCGTAGGTTTTTCCCCAAGGGCCCGCAGTGGCGAACGAGCGTCGATCCCGGCGGTCACCGCGCGCAATAGGGGGGCAATTAGGCAGCACTGGTGGTGCTGACCAGCAGAGCAATTCCAAGAGTTGCGGTCGAAGAATGCTGTATGTGAGCTTTGAGAGGCTTGGCTGGCAGGATTGGATAATTGCACCTGAAGGGTATTTTTTTTCCTTCTCTATTTTTGTTTCACTTTGCAAGAGCGGGGATACGAATTTTTATCTTCGAATGCTGATTATAACACTCACAAGTTGGCGCAACAAACGAGTGAGAAATATCATATTCAGTACGGGAAGATGAAAGTCCTATCCTCTCGCGGTTATTTAATGCTTTGATTATTATAGTAAAGGTCCCGCTCCGTAACCATGAGGATGTTGTATCTTCACTTTGCGCGACACAGTCATCCAATTTTTAGGAACATGGCAAATCCAGGTATTTCATCGATATCTATTAAATAAATAAAGGTACGCAACGCAATCACACAAAAGAAAAACAGAAAATAGAACCACACGAAAGAATGTCATGTGCAGCAGAATATCTCTGGGTGACATGTTATGCACCGTACACGACGCGGTTTCTGCAAATGAAGTATGGTCACGTGCTTCCAGCGAATTAACACGGCTTGTACCGTTTCAAGACGCAGTGAACACTGTGAAGGTACCAAACAGAAATTTAGTCACGCAGAACTCAAGTTTGTTCCCTGCTTCCAGGGGTCTCTTTTCTTTTTGCGTTCACAGGGCTGACGAGTACTGGAAATGTACTGCCATGGGTCGAAACTCACTGTGTTGAGCATGCGCGGCGGTTACTTAGTGACCGAATCCTCACGTGATACTTCATGTTGTGTGGGTTCACAAACAACAGCCGAATTACTGTAAAGGAATGCGCGGGACACAGCGGGCTCTAGTTTTAGTCAGCAAACATATCATGGGACATGCGGTTTGATGATTACCTTCCAAGGTTATGGACAGCGGTTGGATCAAAGTGAGTTTCGACCATCAGCCCAACGAACGCAAAAAGAAAAGACACCTCTGGAAGCAGAGAATCAAATCCAGTACGTAACGTGCATTACAGCTCAGTCGGGTATTGTTGCAGACATTTTTTTCTGTCCTTTCATAAAACTGAGACCGACTGATTTCACCGAACGTTCTTCATTCCGTATGTTTATGAGCTGTTTAGAGAAACGTTGAAAGTACCTAAATGGAGCCAAATTATAGAATTCCGACACCTCACTTGACAAGGTTCTTAAAGCGTATTGGCTCATGGTGGCCATTGATTTTTTCAGATTTCTGTCTCAGATTCCTCTTGGAAATTTCCACCATTGTCGTGACGATTATGATTAGAAGCTAAACGCATAATCTTTTTCCAGAAAATACCAACTATGTTAAAAATTACGAAAGATAGAAATAATGATCCTAGCACTTCCTGGACAATTTAAGCAATTGTCTTTTATAGAAACCTGAAAAATTTACAAGACGGCTACGACAACGCCACAAAACAATATACCTCCCACCCAAAAAGAATCGTGCTGCAAGTGCGGCAAGCATTGAATCGTGCTGCACGTGCGGCAAGCATTTTTTTGCTGTACTCTGCATAACAACAACCTGAAATCACCAAATTTGAGGTTTTAAGACAACGTGAGCGTACAAATTCTATATTTTTACTCTGAAACCGCTCGTATAATTTAATTTTAGGATAATTCGCCCACATTGTACGAAGTAAACGACATGAAATAACCGCGAAGGGCTTTGGATTCGGCAGGTTAGTTTTGCAGGTTGCAGGTTGCAGGTTGAAATTTACTGTGACTGTTACATGAATAGCTAACCTTAGGCCTAATTAGGCCTAAAGAAACGTTTTTAGGCCTAAGGAGGCCTAAAGAAACGTTTTTAGGCCTAATTAGGCCTAAGGTTAGCTATTCATGTAACAGTCACAGTAAATTTTTCAACCTGCAACCTGCAACCTGCAACCTGCAAAACTAACCTGCCGCTTTGGATTGTGCAAAGTTACATTTTAAAATGACCTTTTTCGTCGACGTCGCCGTACTAAAGCTTAAAGTCCCTATTGAGATAACCAGAACGCAAGACGTCTCGAAGGTCTGTCAAATCTATCCGCAAAGGTGGTTTTCACGTCACGTCATGGCCGCCATGTTGGTGGACGAAAACAAAGGATCTCTCATTAGCTCCTTTGTTCGTCCTCCAGCAATTTGTTATCTGTGTCTCTAGAGATTGGTTGCAAGACATCTCTACTTCCCATTTTACAACAACAAAGCAAGGGTGGTCTTCAGCTAAAGTTAACCTGCACATAAAATCTATTTGGTGAGGACTTACCGCGATTCCTGGTCAAAAATGATGTTGATTTGAGGAACTCGAGCAGTCTTAGGGAATCCTTCGTGACTTTCATTAATTAAACTCTCCGTGCATCATCTTTCGTATACAGCTTTTAATCTCGTTAATCATTCGTTAAGTCTACCAATCACCGGATGCATACCATACCAAGTGCATTCGTTTGGATAACCAATGAAATTCAGTATACGATTCATCAGATGTATACGACATCACGTGCGTGTGTTCGGACACTCAGTGTGCATGTAAAATCGTCCCCCAAATCGCAAACAAAAATCGTTCAAAACACGTAGCTAAGATACTAACTTTAACTTGCGCCTTTTGTAGGTATTCCGCGTTCTTTTGCCACGGCCAATGTTCCTTTCCACTAAGTGCTCACATGAATGCAACCAATCACGCCATTGTACAAACGCTGGTCCATCTAATGAACCCAACCGTGGTTCCTCAGCCCTGCTGCTCTCCGACCAAACTCGCCGCCATCTCGGTGCTCTATTTCGACGACAGCAACAACGTGGTACTTAAGAAATACACGAACATGGTTGTCAAGGCGTGTGGTTGCCATTAGCAACGTATATCCATACAGACTTCAGCCTCTCTTTGTCGCACGTGGATCTTCTCGCGAGGTATGAAGTCGCGCGGTCTTCTCGAGGGGACATGAAACGCGCGATCGCGCGGATAATTTACATGCTTTTTAACGCTGTAGATATTTCACATTTACAGAAAATGGCGTCTGGAAAGATTGATAAGTATCTTGATTATATTTTCCGAAGTTTGTGGGACGTTATTGTTTCATCAGAGAAAGAGAGAGTAAGATTTTTCTTCCACGCCAGAGTACACGCACTTCGTGCGTCAAGACGTTTGATGTGGCCAAGGAATTTTTGGATTGATTTTCCCACAAGCTAGTCTTGCACAGTAGACTTGCTTTTCAATCACAGGCCTTGTATAATAATTTATTAACTTTAGGGTTGAAAATAATCTTTCCTGTGGAGGAGATAGAATTTTCGCAAAAACCAGCTTAGCTTGAGTTAAATACTCTTGGTTTTGGGATGAACGGGCGCATTGATATATGTGGATCTTTCCTAAGATATTTTTAATAACATGAAAGCAGATGTGTTCCTGAGACGTTCGCATAGGCAGAAGAATATTCTATCACCAGAAATGGGCCACTTCGGAAAATACCATAATACTCTTTGTCTGTCCCCCCACATTTTGCATAAGCATTGTTTCCAGTTTCTCTTGGGACTTATAATGGTCCGGAGAGAAAACAAAAAACAACGCTTATGCAAAATTTGGGGGTGGGGGAGGGGGACAAAGAGTATTATGGTATTTTTCCGAAGTGGGCTATTGAAAATGGCGTTCTGCCTGAGACGTCATTTCAAAATTCCCCTCAGGCCCAGTCCTAATCGTGATTTCGTGCTCCGTCGAGTTTATGTGATTCATGACCGATTTCTTTTTACTGTCTTTGAGAAAATATAAAAATCTCTGTTGGGAGATTCTCAAATCCCTGGCGTCACACCTAGTATTTCTCTCTGCTTTTGGATTACATACTCCAACCAACTAAAACCCGACCAACTAAAAACGGTTGATCCAAATAGAACACGACCTAAACGTTGTTCACTGTTTTCAGTTGGAGTTAAGCATAGAAATCTAAATAGCGGGAATGACCGGGTTAAGTCCACTTACATCTGACAAACTAACTGAGTTTGTTTTCCAACTTGATTCGTTTGAAGGTATTTTGTTTGGTCGCCGATACCGAATTAACACAGAGACTAAAAACCACTGTTATTAAGAATTATAAGGTCCTAGTGAAAGTAGTCAGGTTAAATAGTTTAAAATGTGACGGTTATTTTCTTAATGGAAAAGTCTCTTTTTCTAGTTAATATTTTGGTTCAGGGAGTAAGGAGCCAAGCTTTTTGAACTATCGTGAGCGAAACAAAGCGGTTTCTTAACGCATGCCTTGTAGAATGATCTAGTGAATGCTTTCGAGACGGGGATGCCACTACGCATGTTGGCTTTCTGCTTCTTACGCAGTTACAACTGGCGTAAGCCCTAGGATCACGTGCGAAAGTGGTTTGGTCGCTTGGCAACGCTGGCGCATTCTCAACAAGAAACTTTGCAAGGTCGAACAGGCTCGTTTCGTGTGGCTTTTAAAGTATCAACAGATCGCAAAAGGGGACCCTGCTTTAATTAAAAAAGAAACAGCTAGAAAGATATTAAAAACCGAAGAAAAAAGGCAGTTTTTGAAGATTTTGGGCAAAGAATTTCAATTAGAGATAATTCCAAGGAATTGGGGAGACCTTAGATAGTACAGATGCCGGTTATTACGCAATGAAACCTCACCATTTACGTTTTACACGATAAAACAATACAATGTGTACAACACTGCCCATTTTTCTTGGGGATCTTATGTATTTACAATAATAGCTTAAAGAATCCATGCTTCAGCCTGCATTGGACAAACGGCTGGCTTACGGGCAAATATTATAACATAGCTGATCAGACCTTTCCAATGCCTGATCTAGTAATCAAAGTGACAGCGTTTTGAGCTCCTTCATCGAGCAGAGATTTTCTTTGGGGGCTTGGGGCCGAACGCTGCTTTACCTCAATGACCATTTGCAATGCTTGAGACGTTTAGACAAGTGAGTTGATATGTCTCAGATATAAAATTTGTCGGGAAGTCTCCATCGTCTCAGGCATACAAACAGCCATTGAAGTGTTTTCTTGTACAAACAAAATAAAAAATAATAGTAGGTCATTAACTGTTGAAAGTCTATGATATTGAGCAGTTAAAACTTTCCTGTCTTGCTTGAGTACAAAACAATGCATAACATGACAAATGCGAATACATAAAGTGGAATGATTTCGTTCCATCCTTCAAGTAATTTTTTTTTTTCAATAAAAATCTCAAATGCTCCTTTTCTCTAAAGCTTTGTACAGGTTAATTAGGTGCTTATTAAATACGTCATTTGATATGACAAGAAAATTAACTCCTGGATGGTCGTCTTTGTTAAGGGTTAATTCGAGTAACTTAAAGGGGCTGACAACGAAATCAAGCGAAAAGTAAAACTAACTTCTAAAGGTTGGAATAACACAGCACGTGTGCACGTGTGCAGACGGCAGTGGGCATATTTGATGAAAACATGGCCCTAATTTTCTAGTTAGTGGGTGAACTCCTAAAGTGTGACCATCCATTCAAATGAAATCTACTGAGCAGTACTTCCTGTTGGCTCTGTGAATGAAATTCTTAAGTGGGACCATTCATGTAAAAGCTACACTGAGAAGTACTTTCATGTGGCACAGTTCATTATGCAACGTGGTTCTAAATTTTGTGTCCGTGACTAAAATCCTAAAGTGTGACCATTCAAATGACAGCTACTGAACAGTACTTTCCTGTGCTTTTGTTTACTATACTGTGCAAGGTGGTTCGAAGTTTTGTCAGGGAATAAAAATTCTGAAATGTGACCATTCAAATGAAAGCTACTGAGCAGTACTTTCCTGTGGTGGTGTTTGCTGTGCAGGATAATTCCGATTTTGGAGTCTGTCCGTTCAAGTAGCGCCATTTACTGTGCTGCACATCATTATTTTAAGTATAAAATCCTATCTTTAACAAATAACATTTAGGTAAAAATTATTTAGCGGTACTTAATCGCCGCGGTGCATATTCTTCAGTATAATACAAACTGCTTCTTTCAAAGTTCTGTTTTAAGCTGTCCTCAGCCGAAAACGAGTTACGGAGTAGGCCATATCCTTATTCTCACAGCTGCACTGAAACGAGCATGGAATAGAAGCTGATGCGGGGGGGTAATCTTTTCAAATGCAAATTATTCCCCTCGCATGAGCCTCCTCCAATGTAAGCTCGTTCCAGTCGAATCCTGAAAATACGAATAAGGTCTATTTAAGAGGCCAGCGCCGGAGTGCCTTCACTAAAAATTCTGCTGCCTTCTTTTCTTTGCTTCCATAGCGTCTAAAATAGGCTGGCGTTTGGTCTGGTATCTTGACCGAAGGCCTTCGATTTCTTTCTCCATCTCCATATCTAGAGTCTGCATACGACTTTGGAGTTCTTCGCACGGCAAAGCCCGCAACTGGGAGGCAAAATCAAAATAAATACGGTAAACACCTACATGCAAGAACCCAGATTTTTGTAAGTTAGGCTAAATAGGTTCCTACAAAAATGGGATTAACAGTAGTTTTAGGCTATCTACAATCTTGGTCAAAAGTTGTTGGGAAGGTTGCGGGCATCAGTTCACTTCATACCTAATTCGATTATTCTAACTATTGGCTGAAGTATTTGGGAAATATCACGTTCTTGTGGCCCCCCTCCCCATATTCAATGTTGGAGTTCTTCAGGCAAGAAAAGTCACATTTTTTCCCCTAGAAAAATCCAACATTGAAAAGGGGGAGGGGGGTTATCTGTAAAATGAAGCTACCTTTGTCCACGATTGTAGGTTCTTTAATTTTATGTTCCTCCACCGGTCGGGAGGTCCGCCGTATAGGAAAAAACTGTGCCCGAGGTCTCGAGTCGGTCGTAGTCGAGACCGAGGACACAGTTTTCCTTCAGTAGGCCGGTGAATAACGTTTTTATTTATTTCTAAATTCTATTTTCAGAGGGTAAGAAAAACTCATCAACGTGTCAACAAAAGTACGATGAAATGAATGGGGATTTTTTTACTATTTGTAAAGTTTGGCTTTCAAAAGTCGACGAACTTGGAGAAATTGAAACGCAAAAGCAAGAAAACGATTAACACAAATTGAAACTTCGTTCATTAAGCTCGCGGCTTCGCTCGTTAATTAGCGTCCTTGGTTACTGTGAGCGTGGTCAAGAGGAAGGAAAATTTCTGCCCGCTCCTGCAACCAATTAGGCTCGATTTCCAGCCACTTTGGGAGTGCGGTTAACATCCTCCCGTAATTCAGCCAATTGTATTTTGTACTTGGCAGGCAGGCGACTTTATGATTGGTGGAAAGTACAATTGGCTGGACCACAGTTATCCAGCCGTGGTGTGCGCGGGCGGAGGAACGCGCAACCAATCAGATTGCTGGATTCTTACGATACCGCCCGCTCATGTCCAGAAATGCAATAATAAGATGCACGCGGATTTCAATAAGCGTCACGTCAAGTGTCCCCTTGCTCTTCTCCCCAACTTCAACATCACTCGTGTCTCGGAAGCTAATTTCCCTTTCGCAAACGGTCGTTGCCATTTGCAACGGTCGTTGCCATTTGAAACGGTCGATGCCATTTTGTCATTAGGTCTAAGAACTCAAAAGATTGCGGTTACTGGGAGTTGTGTCTCGCTGGTCATATGAGTTAGGGTTCGGGTTAGGGTTCTGTTTAGGGTGAGGGCTGAGAACCCGAGTTCGAGCCTTGAAATTTTCGGACTCTTTTTTTCTTCCAGTTTTTCTTTTATAAATGTTTTTTTTTCCTTTTTTGTCTTAATTTTTGTTAATATTTTTTCTTAGTTTGTTTCTTTTAATTTTCTTTGAAGTGAAGTGTGTAGTCGACCGTTATAAATGGCATCGACCGTTTCAAATGGCAACGACCGTTCTGAAAAATGGCAACGACCGTTTACAAAAGGGAAATTTGCGTCTCGGAACACAGACAATTAACGTTACAAAGTGTAGCCCAAATGCTGCTCCTGAAGCAATACCCCTTCCCCCCCCCCCCCCCCCACCCCAAGCAATACACCCGATTATTAAGTTGTCATAATAAGAATACTATATCAATTCTACGAAATTAGGACTACCCCCCCCCCCCCCCCACAAGCAACACACCCCACAAAACTGTCATAAAAGAGCTGTTCTCCAAGAATGCCGTGACTCAACCTATTTATTCAACGCACTAAATTCCTTGATTTTGATTGGATGAGAGCAGCACATTAAATCCCAATCACGTTACTATGGCAACCGTGTACATAATTTTTATTATAACGAAGTTCGACAAAGACAAACCCCAATCTGCCGATGGTAGTTCTACGAATTTCCATTACAAAAAAACATTCGACGAGCAAAATCTAAAACAAAGCCCGAAATGATAATTAGACACAGAAGTAAAAGGTAGCTATAAGGTCCAATTGAGTGAAGCCAGTCAAGTCGAGAGGACTTTGCAGCTCGAGAAAAGTCTTTGTTTCAAAGGCTCTACTCTTTGCAATAACAAACACAGTACTTACAAATTCGAAGTCAGGAGGGCCCGCCTTTTTGAGTTTAAAAGGATCCTCTGGTTTAGCCCCCCTAAGGAACCCACCGGCGTCATCCTCGGTGGCACCATTAGGGCCCGAGTCGGTCCCTCGTCCGCCTGCGTCGAATATTCTGTCAAAATGGTCCATAAACGAGGGACGATAGTTTTTGGCATCGCTGTCCAATCCTGTCGAATAATTGAGAGAACTGCTTATCCATTTATGGCTAATCAAGAGGCGAATTATCATCTAGTTTGTCACCTCGTTTAACCATTTACCATTGCAAAAACTACTTATCCATTTATGGCTAATCAAGAGGCGAATTATCATCTAGTTTGTCACCTCGTTTAACCATTTACCATTGCAAAAACGTCGCTCTTTCCCTCGTTGCGAAAAAGAGGCGACTCTGAAGCAAACATAAGAGGCGCTCAAAAAATCCCAATAAAAGACAACCGAGGCAGCCTGGAGAAGACGCCTCCCCAGTCTCATTCACTCCAGTTCCTCCCAGACTCTTGTGTTCACTTTCAACAGCCACAATAAAATGCTATAACTCTGGATAAAGCAGTTAAACAGGAGACAAAAGCGCTATTCTTAGTACTTTCGCGAGCTTCTTGTTCTCCCTTTCAGGCATCCCACCACCTCTCACTCGCTTCATCGCAACAAGTTGAACGAACTACGCAAGAGAAGGGCTATTCGTTGTTCAATCCAGCACGTAAGAAATATTAATATGGCAGAACATACAAGAGAACAGTGTTGACGGAACCGCAAAAGGCACTGCACAGTAGAAAAAATTCTCGATACTTTGAAGCCAGCGACGAAAAACTCTTGGAACTCACTTTTCATAGTGGCATCTTCATCGTCATCTGAATTAATAACCATAGTACCCAGATCACTCTCGACCAGTGTCCCAGCCTCGCTATTAACGATCATCGTGTCTTGACTCTGTACACTGGAAGCTGTGTTGACGATCATTGTGTTCATTGTGTCATCTCCCACTTTCACCATCGTGCCTGAATCAACGACTTCTTCGCCTTCATCTTCCTCATCTTCTTCCTCTCCTTCTTCACCCTAAATGCAAAAATAAAGATAAGAAAGTTAAGTTGTGAAAGGATACTGTCCACAAAGCATATACTGGTAGCTAACCTACAGCCTGCTCGCAGGTGGCAGATGTAACAGATTTCCCGACCCCCACCCCATCGTTTTGGCCTAGATCTATCTCACGTGCATCCAATATGGCGTCTGATACGTGTTTCGCGATAACAACATCTAACCTGCCTGTTATTTTCCATTACCCAAGAGGAAGAATCTGGTATCAGGCTTGCCACCATAAGTTTGCCCCCCATAAGTTTAAGTTGTGAAAGGATACTGTCCACAAAGCATATACTGGTAGCTAACGTGGTCTGCTCGCAGGTGGCAGATGTAACAGATTTCCCGACCCCCACCCCGTCGTTTTGGCCTAGATCCATCTCACGCGCATCCAATATGGCGTCTGATACGTGTTTCCCGATAACAACACCTAACCTGCCTGCCATTTTCCTAAAGGCTTATTACCATCAATAGTCCATTACCCGGCAAGAGGAAGAATCTGGTATCAGGTTTGTCCCAATCAGGATCAGAAAAATGTCAATTTTTAGACTAGATTTCCTGCATAAAATGTTCCCATGGTGAACAACGTTGAACAATTGCACGAACGACATAATGTAATCTGATTGATCAGATGTGCAGAGCCATTGGTGGTTTGAATCTGACGTCACGGCGGCCATGTTGGTGTGAGACACTAGGGAGTTTAAGATCTACGACGCGACGGCAACGAAAACGTCACAAATTATGCATATTTAATAAGCAAAAACAATAGCTTTGCACGCCCTGCACGTGCACTTTTCATTTTTGTACATTTCTTTCACGTTTTCTGCAAATCTACGACGTGAAATTACCAATTCTCAAGTTTTTCAGAGAACGTGAACACAAGGCAGCGAGTTTGAATTTTCTGTCGTAGCTTCAACACCGCACTTCCTAATTCAGTTCCTGGAAAGTTACACTAGTTTTTAGAAGTTAGACAAGCCAACATAATGACGAAAAAGATAAATTAACCTGAAGTTGCAATTTTAAATGACGTTTTCGTTGCCGTCGCGTCGTAGATCTTAAACTCCCTAATGTATTAAAATGTCTTTTGGGAATTTTGTACACCAACATGGCCGTCTCATCACGTGGATGCAAACCAAGAATTGTTTATTTTCCCGCAAAACTTGGTTTAAAAATGAGGGTGTGAATGGGGTTAACCGACTAGCAACAAAGGCTTAGAAAATATTACTGACTACCGACAAAACGAGGGAAAAATTACCGACTAGCGACAAAAAAATTAACTGGGATTTACCGACAACCGACAAAGGTCGAAAATTTTAACCGACAACCGACAAAGTAATAATTTTTAACCGACAACCGTCATGTGGACCCCCCTTTCTTATGACCATAGCAAAACGTTTGCACTTTGGCCCTCTCTACACGTATCCTAATATTTTTCGAAAACTGAGATTTTTTCCCTATATATGAAAAAACCTGCGTCCACAGGTAGCGCGTGATTTGTCACGCTATTCAAAGTTACTCCGTACACTTGCTGAAATTACCTCATTATCCAACCTTGTACTTTCCTCTTCCATGATATTGAGCGCTTCTTGAATCATATTATTTAGTACACTAACGGATTTGGCGGCTTGGATGAATGAATGCTGTAAGTCAAAATCGACAAAAAAAGAAATGGAAGTGTTCCCAGTTAGTACCCCAGCGCTTAGAGCACATTCTCGTCCCCAGAGCCCTCCGTTTCGTAATGTCACGTGCTCGGAAACAGGGAGAGCTCTGGGGACGAGAATGATGTCTCCCTTCATAAGGCAGTCGGAAGCGACGTTCTAAATCGTGCGGGAAATTTACAAGTACGAGTGAAAAATTTGCTCAGCCATTAGCTCATTAGTGATTGGCCGTGTTTTCACGACAGCCGTTGTCCGCTTAACATTTCTGAAAGTGGTTTGTTTGCAGACTTCGTTAAGCGACTTAAAAATGATACGTGTTTTCACGGGTAAGACTAAATGAGGAGAGAGCACGTGCCAATACAATAATAAAAATAATAAAAATAGCGCGCCTGTTGCATTTCCAATTTGAATAACCGCAAGCAACTCCTCATCAGCCGAAAGTAATTGCCACCTCTCTCAAGCTACCTTGGTTTGGTGGCTTAAATTTAATGAGAATTCTATTCAAATTTGCCGACTCTCTTAACTTTAAGCGAGTTGGAAGAGAAACTGTTTTCACAGAATTTTCGGTTGTACCTCTCTAAGCGACCTGAAAAACCGCTCGTGAAAACACGGCCATTGTTGAATCATCGAAAATTTTTCACAGGTACGTGCAAATTTCCCTCACAAATTATAATGCCAATTCCGATTGGCTCGTAAGTGATAACGTTCGTTATGGCTACGGTTTCATTAATGAAACGCACGCTTACCTGTAATAGCTGAGTTGCAGTCGCTCTTTCCTCGGGATTCTTTACCAAACATCTGCTAACGAAGTCTCGAAAGTCGTTACTCCACCTTTCAGCCTCTTTAAAAGTCGGGGGAGGCTTCGTTGGAATCATAAAGATTGCCTGTTGGAGAAAGGATACGTTTTTGTTTGGGGACCTTAGGCCCTGGCCAAACAGGAATGTTTGGCGATCAAACAACATCAAACATTGTTTGATGACCAAACGTGCTCATGTTGAAGTGAGCGAGCAAACGGTTAAAACATGTTTGATCTAACTCAGATCAAACTCCACAAGCAAAGAACTATGGGTCACAAATAGGCAAACAACACGAGGATACTAGCGGCTGAGCAAGCGTGGTACGCATGCGCGCGCCAAACACGTTTGATACGGTTGGCCAAACGAACAAAAGTTCGTCCGTCAAACACAAGAACGAAAGAAATGTTTTAAGTTGTTTCATCGAATGTTTGATAGCCTTCAAATTTTATCAAACACGATCAATTCTTGACAACTCTTCTAAAACACCGTGTGCTTGTTGTGCTAAAGCTATGAGACGGATTCAAAATGGCGTCCGCTGCTCGTCCTGTTTGGCATTGTTTCATAACAAATGTACGGAAATGAGTAACAAAGAACTGCTCCACTATCGAAAGGAAGGGGCTTGGTTTTGCTTTACTTTTACGATGCCTCAGTTCTCTGAAAGTTTTTTCTCCGAGGATGACCTATCTCCGTTGAATGACTGTGATTTGAATCCTACTGGTGGGAACGTAGTAATAAACTCTAACGGACTCTATTGACTGGATTAAGAGAACCTCAAAGGCTATTACAAGTCCATTTTGAAAATAGCTCATTTGAACATCAATGCCTTACTAAACAAGCTCCATGAGGTTAAGAATATGTTTAACAGAGACAAAACTCGATAGCACAACCTCAGACTTTTTTCTCCGACAACCGGGATATCATACTATTCGACGAGATCGTAAGAAAGGAGCTGGCGGCCTAATTTCCTACGTACGTGAAGATCTACCCGTATGTTGGCGACCTAAACTGGCACCAGAATAAGTCGAATCAATATGTTTCGATGTCATGGATTCAATAAAAGCTCGCTTATTGTTTGTGCTTGCTACAGATCGCCTTAATAGCCCTTTTCACGGTTAGTTTTTCTCATTTGCATTACAATGTAATCTAACGTGGGTGCGAGGCAATTTCGGGTTAAAACTACAAAATAGCCTGAAATTGCCTCATGCATGCTAGATTACACTGTAATGAAAATGAGAAAAACTAACCGTGAAAAGGGCTATTTGGCAAAATAGCTGATTTCATATCGTCGCTTACATCAGCTGCAGAGCTTATGTACGGGAGTCGCCAGGAGATCTTATTGATTGGGGATTTTAATATAGACATGCTTGTGAGAGGAAACAGTAATGATGCAAAGAATAATTCACTCAAGGACTTTCTCGACAGGTTTTGTTTGCATAACCAAATAAACGAACCAACGAGGGTGACTGATAAACGATGGCTTTACTTGATGTTATCCTCGCTAGTCACCCGGAACGATACGAAACTTGTGGTTAGTTGCATCGAGGGAGGGGGGAGGGGGGTCAGTGACCATACCCTTGTTTGCGCGGGGGGGGGGGGGGGGGTTCAGTGACCATAACCTTGTTTGCGCGGTGCGAAAGAATAAATTGCACAGACCTAACGCACGAGTAAAGAAATATGCGAGTAATGTCCCTTGGGGTACTGCATATATCTATGATGATGTTGACATGCGCCAATAAAGAAAAACGGGTAAGAGGTGATCAGTTTCCCTGGATAACCGAGAGATTAAACTTGAAATTTCTGGCCGAAATCCTATGTTTAAACAGCATGTAAAGAATTAAAAAAAGGCACGTCGCTGAAAAGAAAAGGAATGAAGTTGTTTTGCATGGAGACCTCGATGAACTCCAAAGATCATAGTGACTCTTGGAATAGAACGAGATTTTTGTTGCCAAGCACGGGAAAGAACCAATCAAATATTGTTTTGATAAATAACGAACGTGTGATTACCGATTCCTTGCTTGTGGCAGCCACTTTCAACAACTATTTCTCTGAGGTGGCTCAGAGCGATGGTGATTGTTTAAGTAATAGAGGACGTTTCCCGTGTTCCGTGTTTCCATAGCACACGAGATGGAGTTGGGAGAATTTGAGACAGTTACGCAAACCTGAGAGGCAGTCTTGGGTTTGCATAACTGTCGAGAATTCTCCCAACTTCCCCGAGTGTGTAGATGAGGCTATGGAAACACGGAAAAAAGTCCTCTATTGCTTTAATAAAATATTTCTCAAAGATAATTCGTCACATGAAGGAAAATGCTTTTTTTTTTTCGACGTCTTGATTGAAACAGATTTTCTTAATACACGTTCATATTTGCTACCAGCCAATCAAAACGCGCGTCTGACTATAATTGGAGTATATGCATAGATCTTTCACCTTTTTGGTTAGTAAACTGTGGAATGCGTTGCCTCCAATAGTTAGAGAATCTTAAAGACATTGTATCTTTTAAGCGGGCTCTTAAAGTTCACATGACTTGAAGCGTACAAGTTTGAAAATTGAAAACAATTCTTTCTAATCTTTAACGTTTGTTAAGTTTGTACATAGATTAATTACTACTTAATATTTTGGTAGTGTTTATTAGTTAATTGATTAATTTTATTCTTTTATATATTGCAAAATTTTATTCTTTTACATAAGTACACACGTACACGTTTTAACGAGCTCCTTGGTGTTACGTGTATAAATAAAGTATTGTATTGTAGTATTGTCGCCAAATATTTCCCGTTTGGACGAGCCCTTACTTATGTTAAAGAAAACCTCCACTGCAACAAAAAATAACTTTAACCAGGAACTGATGACCCGGAGCCTACAACTCTACTGTGTTCGTGTAACGGCGTTTTCACAGACCGATTTATTTTTAGATTGAATTTTCCGCGAATGAGACTCCCACAGGAACCCGATGACCAATTACAAGAAATTAAGCTGACGTCATAGGGTCACCGAACCGGAACTGCCTTCGTTTTTTGACCTAATTCGCGGGAAGGGCTAGTCTAAAAATAAACCTACTTGTGAAAACGCCGTTTCACAGACGCTGTATGGACGTGGCACGCTCGAGATGGGCTCCTGCTTTAACCCACTAAACACAGTGCCAACAATAACATTTTTTGGAATTTTTGTACCTGAAATAAATGAATAATAAATGTTCACGGGAACACATGAATCCAACGAATTCACCCGCTCCCAACTGTTTGGCTTCATAGCTCAGTTGGTAGAGCATTGCACAGTCATTGCCGAGGTCATGGATTCGAATTCCGTTGAAGCCATCTGATAGATTTTTGGGTGGTTAAAGCGGTTTCAATTGAGTGTCGAAAGTAATTAGCGAATTGCTTTGGCTTATGATTACTTCACTCAGTGATTGGTTCAAAGTTCTCGCGCCACTTTTTCAACCAATCAGAAGTGAAACCAAAACCAATCGCGGCTCGCACGAGCACATTTTCCCGCGCTTTGTGTCGGCTACGTGTAATTACTTCGAGTTTTGATTGGTTTACTGGATTGTCTCCGTCGTTTTTGATTGGCCAAAGTAATTACTTTGGTTTTGGTTTTACGACACTCAATTGAAAATCGCTCTATAAGAAGAGACAATTGCTTAAGGACGATGCCTACTATTGTTATTGCGCATTCGTTCTGCGCAACTCCAGATACTCGGATTTCCTATCGGTGATGCTTACTAATGCAGGGGATATTTTTGCGAGGCTTGTAAAAATGTCAATTTTGTCGGTCCACGAAAGAGGATATAATGAAAGCTATAACAAACTGTTATCCGATCATTTGGTTTCACTGGTCACTTAAGTAGTAACTTAGTAGTAACGAAATCAAACGCAATCGAGAAAATTTCATGAATTTCCTTCATGTTGTCACCACCATATATTTCGCTTTTTTCTAGAAAAACCGAACTGAAAAAGACTCGGAGCTCATTTACTGGCTTGTTCGATATCAAAGTATCTTAGCGCATTTTGCGCGGTGATTGGCTCCTTTGATTGCCCAAGTCAGTTGTGATTGGCCAAAGCATTTCTTTGCTTTACGATTAACGATGATGACTCGGGAAACGTTCGTTAATATCCGAATGCTCCTTTACAGGAGTCACCATCGCAAAAGGACACACTCCTTCAATAGGCCACTCGAAAATACCATTATACTTTTTGTTTGTCCCCCCAAATTTTGCATAAGCATTGTTTCCAGTTTCACTTGGGAATTACAATGGTCCCAAGAGAAAACAAAAACAATACTTATGCAAAACTTGGAGGGACAAACAAAGAGTTTTCGAAAGTGGACTATGCTACTGGAACTCACCCTCATCGGATGAATATCAGCGTAAGGCGGTTTTCCTTCTGCCATTTCGATGGCGGTTATTCCAAGTGACCAGATGTCTGCTAGGCAGTCGTAACCTATCTCCTAAAGAACAAAAACAAGAAAAAAAGATGGTGGTAGATCAATTAGCTCTGAAGCTGAATTAATTGCACAAGACGCGCGATGTCTTTCGGGTGAACTAGGGCCTTAAACTTTTGAGTCCGTGGATGAAGTCCTGAAGTCTGACCAATCAATGAAAGCTACCGAACAGTACTTGCCAGCAATTCAGTTCTGTAGACGGTAAAACCTTCTTTCAATAAATTATAAGAAATTTCGAGGGATATTTCATAATTACAGTCAATGGCCTAACCTGTATGACTTCGGGAGCCATCCAAAACGGCGTTCCTATGACAGTATTCCTTTTTGCCATTGTATCCTAAGGAAAAAACCCGGACGAAACATTTAATACATTTACACCTAACCTTACCTTTTTGATACGCTTCACTGTCATATCGGAGGAGTTTGGTCGAGACAGGGGTTCCTATTTTGGCGAATAACTGCCGAGCCAAACTACAGATTGCGTGACCAAACTCACAAATATTCATTCGTATTCGAAAGTAAGTTTACAGTTCTTCAAAATGTGAATCGGATTTCCGTATCGGCTCCATGGTTCCTTCCTCAATTCGACACGAAGACACACAAGAAAAGGCGTGGTTCCCAAGGCAAATGCGGATGACCTGCCGTCAATCAAACGTGGACGCATTCAAAGCTCTGTACTAATTTGTTCAAAAATAAAGCCCCTACCGGGAATATGTCCGTAATACGTTATTGATGGTTTTCACAATGACGGCATCAAATTATAAAACCAAAATCGCAAGGTGTTTTGAATTTTTATCTATAGGAGGATATGTTAGCATGGGAATTTGGTTTCCCCCTACTAGCGTCTCCTTAACCATTTCTTGTATTTTTGTTTGATTGTATTTGTTAGTATTAGTCCATTTGTATCAGTTGTGCATGGTTACGAACTGTGATTAAAGATAAAAGATTAAAGATGATCTAAAAGTAAAATCTTTTTTTCAAGTTTCCAGTTCCGTGACGTCTTTCGTTTCGAAAATACAGCATTTTGAATTTCCGAATTGGCACCTTAGGTGAAACTTTGATACAAACTTATTTGGTTGAAAATATGTCTATGCCTATAAAATCTCAGCAGTCTGAGCTTTTCAAGTACATATGGAGATGTGTTCATACACATATATTTTATCTCATGAGCGCAAAGTAAGCGCTTTCATCGCAAAGTGAATTCCAGATGTTCGTGTTGATTTTTTGGCCGTTGTGCACCAATATGGCGGCTCCATACAAAACTCTTTAAAGTTGCGTGAAACGCTTCGACAGATATCTCAGAAACGATGTACCGCACGGACCTGAGAAGTAATGAGGTGCTTTATGACTTTGTCTCCTACAGCATTCCAAGTTTTTGGCTTATTCATTGAACGGTTTCGATTTTATTTTTTTCTTGCGTTTGTTATCTGTCGTTCTTGTTTTACAATCTCCAGTCACTTTTTTTGTCGCCCCGGAAATATCTTTTTAATGGTTTCCGTCTCGGTGTTGTTGTTTGTTGATCGCCATCTTGGATAATCAATCGTGCTTGAATGAATTTGAACAAAAGCGGATCGTAAAGCGACGTGTTGTTCCTCACGGTGTTCAAATGACGTAACGTAACGGCGGCCATGTTGGAGGGGCTGTGGCTAGAATGGATACACTTAGTTTTGTGTATATAAAGTGCCAACCGATCTTAGTAAAGTTATACTAAGTTTGAAAGGCACCAGAACAATTCATGAAAGCTAACCATTTCGAGTCAGCGCTTAACCCCAATAACTAGAGATCAGTGCCTAACCCTGCGGTTATTCTCTGCCTAAACAGAGCTTATCTGCCAAAGCGGGTTAACATACACCTTATTCCAAAATGGCCGCCATTTTAGTATTCTTTTGCTTCCATGCAAATTGGCCCTTATGGCCTCGCTTTCAAACGTAAAATTCAAAAGAACGTTTAACCTTGAACGAAGCCATAAGGGGGCAATTTGCATGGAAACAAAAGAATACTAAAATGGCGGCCATTTTGGAATGAGGTGTATTGAGGTTGTCAGGTATTGCCACGTAACATGTCAGGAAGTGTCTCGCCTTATTGGTGGAGGAGTGAAACAAAGAAACACCGGCCACGTTGGAGGAGTGACATACTCAATGGGGAAACTCAAATCTGGTTATTTCGCGTGGTTGTTATGCAGACGACGGCAAAGAAATGGACAAAAGTGAAAAAACGCACGTGCAAAGCGGGCAAAGCTATTGTTTTTACCCACTAAGGTTTCGTCCACACGTATCCGATAGTTTTCAATACGCAACTTTTTCTTTCCGGAGACGCCTTCCGTCCACACGTATGCCTAATGGTGAATCCGGAACTTTTGAATCCGCTATGAATCCGGAACCGTGTGGACGCTAAATCCAGAAACCTTCTTATCCCGATGACGTAACAAGATCGCGGCCAGTTCCTCACCGTGAAATCAATTCTCAAAATGGCTGCGGTGGGCAATAATATCTCTTTAAGGCGCATGCTTTGCTACCTCTGTTGCCTTGAGAAGTCCTGAGTACTAGAGTGAATCCGGATACGTTTCGGATACTTGTGAATGGACAAATTCGATTTGAATACGCTACGTGTGGATGAGAATACTTTTGAATCCGGAAAGAAAAATTTGCAGATTCAAAATATCTGGATACTTGTGAATGGGGCCTAAATATGCAAAGGTGGCTGAAATTCAGGCTATTCAACCATCGTGAGGCAGATTTGCAAGTTGAGGCTTCGAGCGTTAGCCCTTCGTTAGAGCGAATTTTACGATCGATTTTCTCAAATCAACTCATCTGATACAAGAACATTTCTGTGCAGCTTTAACTACCGCACAGTTTTTTTCGAAACCTCCCCTGGAAGCCAGTGGTTTCGTCTCCTCAAATAAATAAAATTTATCATCCCATAACAAGATCATTGAACTACGCACGTACGACGCGTAGCCATCCGTATGTTGACTTAACATTCTTCTCTCTAGGTTGCCGTTGCGTTGTTGAAAGCTATCGTACCACTACTGCTCTCTTTTAGGTAACAATTATTATTGATGCATTCAACTCGCTGTGCGTCTCGATAAAAGATGTCCAAAATTACGCGATTGCTTGCACGGTTCTACAACAAACTGATTAAAACTTCTTCTTGTTAAGCCAAGCCAAAGATAACGGGAGTTTTACAAAAAGCCCGATCTCAATCTACAATCTACTTTGGAGGCGAAGTTGGTTAACTACAGTGTATGGGGTGAACTTAAACGGGTCGAACTCGCCAAGGGGCGAAACCACCGATATTCGTTTACTCACCGTAAGTTGTCCTGCGACACCAAAGTCTGCAAGCTTGGCGTGACCTTCGGCGTTTAACAGAATATTTCCCGCTTTGATATCCCTTCAAAAGGACGAAAACCAGTGTTACAAGCATAAGCAGAGAGGAACACAAGGCCTGGAGATTCCGTGCTTTTCACTGTTAGCGCTCCACAAGAGCATCAGTACCAATCTCCAGTTCAATGGACGAGTTCACACTCTTGAGTGCATGATGGGTAATCAGGACAAGATGGAGCGAAATTCAAAGGGTTTGAGTGGAAGTTCAAAACGATGAAAAGTATTCATGATATGCAGTTTTGTGTTTTTCTTATTTTTCAGAACAGATGATATGCGCTGAAAGGTGCGGCAGAATAAAGCTGGAGAGAATGGCTATTATAATTAAATAAAGCACGATCGTCTGGGTAAGTGTAGTCCTGAGATGACATTGACTGACGTTTCGACAGCCTGAGCGGAAGTCATCTTCAGAGTCCAAGTTACATTTTCTGTAAATCCAAAGGCACAAAATTAAAGAGACTGTAGGGAGACAAAAGGCAATATTTAGGAATTACAAAGAATAGACGCCAAGTCCAGTTCATCTCAGTTGTGAGCTTGAACTTACTTCTTTGGTTTATGAAGGCAAAGTCTATAAAGCAGAGTCATGTACAGTTTATTTTGCTTTGAATTTCCACACAAACCTTTGACTTCCCGCCATGTTGGCCACTGATTACCCATGATGCACTCAAAAACGTGAACTGGTCTATGCCCTGGCACCTTCGAGTCTCCTATTGCTCAGTGATAGAGCATCCGAACCAGTCATCGGAAGGTCGTACACTGTAGGTTCGACTCCAGCAAAGGAATTGCGGTTGTTTCGCCCACACCTGAGTCGATTCGCCTACTTGTTATGCTCAACTTTCTTATGGATTTTGGTCATTTCTGCCTTTTAATCGTGAATCTTCTATTGACCACGCAAACGTTTTAGTTTGCAAAGCAAGTGCATGTATGTGAGCGATTCGACTTAACATGTGTAGGCGAATGGACGTGTACATAAAACGACTTTTAGGCAAAACGACCGGTTTCCTTGCAAAGGAGAACTCGTATTTTTTTCCAAGTATCTGAGAGTCATAACCAATAAAGAAATATCTTCATTTCATTCACCGGGGCTAAAATTTTATGTAGCATCTCTTTCAGTATGAGCTCATTGATATTTCCCGTTTCCTTTGGTTCAGTACAATGATTCGAAATACTGTAAGAGAGCATAAAAGCAGAAGGTAAAGCCCTTTCCACTCACCTGTGTATTTTCCTTCTCAAATGAAGGTATTCAAGGCCTTTAAGTGTGTACTTCAGAATGCAAGCTATCTCCTCTTCTGTCAACTGTGTATAACGAAAAAATGAATGCCAAACAGGCTTTGAACAGGTGCAAAGAACTACTGTCAAACGTAAAAGGAAAAGGAAAGGAACTTTATTTAAGTGTCTAGTCGTTCTAGCGCTGGAGCGCTAATTGGGGACACTGTAAACTGAAATGAACAATGAAAGTATATCAAGTCAAATGTCGGTTTTTGAGGAGAGGGGAAACCGGAGTACCCGGAGAAAACCTCTCGGTGCAGAGTAGAGAACCAACAAACTCAACCCACATATGACGCCGAGTCTGGGAATCGAACCCGGGCCACATTGGTGGGAGGCGAGTGCTCTCACCACTGCGCCATCCCTACACCGAGTGTAATGCGACGCATTCTCACGGAAGAGCTTTTTAACCCATTCAATCCTGAGAGTGAGTGATTTTACCCTGTCTAATGCCAGATCCATGTTTTACTTGTAACTGGGGACTGCTTCAGTGCCGAATGGGTTAACAACAAAATCATCTGCATAGGTCCACTAAAAAAACTGTATCCTATTTAAGCCTGTCATTCCTGAGAGCGAGACTTTCAGATTTTACTATGTCTAAAGCCAGACAATTTTACTTGTTAATGGGGGTTGATTCAGGGATGAATGGGTTAACAACATCTAGGTCCACCTAAAAAACTGTGTCCTGTTTAAACAGACTTAACTGATTAGAGTGTAATTAATGTGAAGTGCTAGTTTTGTACCCCATGTGAACCATGTGAGCGTTAGCCCCACCAATGGAAATGGGCCCACACAAGTACAAAGAAAAACTCTGACCAGGGTGGGAATTGAACTCACGACCTTCCCATTAGATCACCCCTGCTCTACTGACTGATCTACAAGGTCAGACGGGAGCAGGCCGTGGGAAATGATGATGTTAAAGTCACTGCAATGAACGTGTACATGTACAAGTACAAAAAAGGGTTACGTTTTTACAAACATTCGCCGTGTAGCACTTTATATTTCAACAGACTTAACTGATTAGAGTGTAATGTTATGTGCTAGTTTTGTACCCATGCCAGTCCTGAGAGTGACACTTACAAAATGTTACTCTGTCTAATGCCAGACCATTTTATTTGTCAATGGGAACCGATTCAGGGATGAATGGGTTTAGGAGATTAGCACTATAATAACGCCCTGTCTAAATTAACATTCCTTGTTGCTGAGTCAGCCATTCACTTCAGCTTAGCCAACAAAATTCCAAATTTGAACATGACTTACAGTTTTATTTCTTATCTTCATTAAATCTGAGACAGATCCAGCACCACAAAATTCCATGACAATCTGAAAAGAGACCAAAACTAAACTCCAATAGCCACTGTCAGACCATCAAATTGCGGCCATAAAATAGCAATAAAATGAAAAATAAAACTACATGTACAGCTAAGAAAATAATTCAACAGGATAATGAACCAAAAACTCCATTCAAAGATTCCACTCATTCTACACTTTCTTTTCTTTTATTATTATTATTATTATTATTATTATTATTATTATTATTATTATTATTATTATATAGTATAATAATCATCATCATCGCCGTCTCAATAATAAGATCTCAAGAGAGAGATTACAAGCTTGTGGAACACCAAGGCTTACGTCGTGCCTCTGGTAGTAGGAGCACTTGGCATGATTCCGAAAAATCTTAAACAACACTTAACAACAATAATAAATTATTAGTGCCACTTTTAAGGCTGAATTGTTACAGCTTTCCTTCGGGACTTGTAACTTTACCAAGGGTCATCGTTTTGTGGAATTAGATAAATAATAAATAATAATAATAATAATAATAATAATAATTTTATTATTAATTTTATTATTATTATTATTATTATTATTATTATTATTATTATTATTATTATTGTTGTTGCTGTTTTTGATGCTCAGGAGCAGGCTTTGACACAAGATTATTTTGGGCCAAGATGTGTGTGACAAGGAGGTGGAGTAGGTTAGGCATGTGCCGAGTGGCTGTACTGGTTTGACACAAGGGGAGTATTGGACGATTGGATGGGTTTACATGTAAGGGTATACTGGGAGCTTTGTCGAAATTATGGTGTCATGTGTGCTGATGTGTGGTGTAAGGAGGCTCTAGATGAGGTAAGGGTGTTGGAAGATGGGAATGTGGAGATCTGGTGAGACAGGAGCATCGAGACAACACAGAAGATGGAAAATAACAATTTGTCCAGATGTTACTTTGGTGGCTTGAGCATCTCAGGAGTGGACATTTATTGATTTCTCTCTTGTAGTGACAAAAGAGGATGAAAGAATCACCAACTACTCTCCTCTGGCAGAAAGAGGCATCGGGTGTCAATTAAGATTATGCCATTGGTGGTTGGTTGTTTGGGTGTGGTGTCTGGTTGTTTGGAGGGGTTTTGAAAGAACTTGGGATTCCATGGGTGTTTTGGGAGGAATGCAGGCACCATTCTGCAGTCATTGGGACCACCCTAATCCTAATCCAGAAGATGCTTAGTATTACGGCCAAATACATGTAAGAGTGAGGATCATTTCTCCATTTTGTTTAGAATGGATCTGATTATGAATATCTCAAGGAGACTCGTTGGCCCCCCCAAGGAGAACTCTGTTATTACACAAACCAAAATTCAGGTCCCGGATGTTCGAAAGCTGATTAACTTAATCAAAGATTAGTGTAAACTTTTGTTTCATGTTTTCAAATTTTGGTGAAAGTTTCTTTGCTTATTTTCGTTTTTCAAGATTGACTTCTTCCACGTTATAATTGTAAAGTTTTGCCGTATATATCAGCATTGAACAACATTTGGGAGTAGAGAAATAAACTCCTTGGGTATTTTTAAATCTGGGAGCAGTGTTAATCGGCTTTTAAACAACCAAGCCCAGGTCTACAGCACTTACCCAGAGATCTGTGTTCTTGAAGTAGCTTCCATAATACTTGACAACATATGGGCTGCAAAGAATTTGATTGGAAGTTGCCATTACAGTAACAGTAACATTTCTTGGCCCATATTAATTAAGATTATAAAACCTCATTTCAACTTACAGCCTTTTTGTCAATTCTAGAATTCATTATTAAATAATATTATTCATCAAGTTACAGCCATTAAGAATGCAGTCTTCAGGTCACATGACTTGCATAATCGGTGGTTTCAATAAACTTTGAAGCTGGCGGCTGCTTTGAGTATAATACTTATTATTGTAGACCGTATCAATATCAACTGTATACATGTAAACAAGGTGCCTAACAGCCCCTTTCTCTAGGGGTGTCTGTGGGCACGCCATTTTAAAGGAACGCTTCTAAAATCCACCTTTCAAAAGCAAGACTGATGATCATGTTTACAAGACTACATGTTGTCATTGTCAAAAATAATGCATTTTAATCTTTGGTTAAAAAGAATCTGTCTTTAATTTAGAACCTTACATTGAGGAAAAAATACCTAGCGTCTCTGAGTGGAGTAGCCAATGCAAGGCTCAAGATCTCTACTGTTTTTCGGCCAGTCAGAGCAAAGTCCAGATTTCTGGAATATGGGCAGGTGAATCATTAAGAAATTGTATCAGGTGAACTTTTCCTGCCCTCTCTAAAGAAAAGAATGCCCGATCGCAGGAAATAGTATTTAATATTGGTAGAAGCTATTAAATAGGAAAAAAGGAATCTTTGGGTTGCCTTTGACTGCAGTTCGCCTCTTGTCTTGCTAACATGATTGTGGAAAACCCTTTTAAACGTCCTTGTCTGTACATGTAGTTGTGTACATGTAACATCCTTCGATACAATTAAATTGTAATATTTAACCATTATTCGCCAAAGGCAAAGTGAATATTGGTGAATATTTATTGAGACATAGTCCAGTTACATGTAAATATTCCCCAATATTCCCTGAGCTTGAGGCCAATAATTGTTTTAGTATAATTTTCAGTGGTGAATATCAAGAATGTTCAAAACAAAGTGCTAAAAAACGATAAAAAGGCACGAAAAGTGCTTGCTTAGCTTAGCAGCCGTGCCTCCAAAATGTTACATGTACATTCACTGGGTAGAGTGGTGAATATAACACCAAATTCTTATATTCACCGCTGAAGAGTATACTAAAATAATAATAATTATTATTATAATATTAATAATGTATGTACCTATCACATTGTTGCATCATGCTGATTTCTTTGATAATCTCTTGCAAATCTGTGTCAACTGGTACTTGTTTGATGGCAACTACTTGTCCCGACTCCTTGTGCATAGCTTTAAACACAGAGCCATAAGAACTACGGTAATATGAAAGAAAAATACAAACTAAGGTAAATTCAAGGAGTATTTGATATCACTCCTGAAATAACGCAAATAACCAACAAGCTCTAGTTTTATTATGCACACCGTCAAGTATACATGTAGATTGCAGCTCTATAAGGGTTAGGCTCTACTGTTATCTTTCTACATATTCTTTGTGTGTACTCTTTTCCAAACCAATCCCAAACGATACATGTAAAATCTTTTCGTTGATCCTTTTAGGTTGCGTTCCGTTGAGGATTACTGATCCAAGATCACTTGGATCATGGTTGATCAAAGGAACCCCAGAGTGGAATCATTGGTTCCTTTGATGCAACATGATCCAAGTGATCTTGGGTCAGTGATCCTTTCTCGGATCATCCCAAATGAATGCACCCTTAATTTTCTCCTGAGTGAGGCTTATAGATTATAGATTTTACTCTGTCTAATTGGGGTAGCTTCAGGTAAGAATGGGTTAAGTACATGTATGGTCCAAAATGCATCAACAGCTACATTACATACAAGTACCACTTCTAAAGAGGTATACATGTTGGTTTCCTACTTCTATGTGACAGGTACTCATGTATAGAAAATTAATGAATATTATTATACATTGGTGTCACCAGCTCAATTTTGATTGGCTATAAGCACGCAGCTAATTCTTGCTTGCTCTGTTTCTCTTACGTCATACCTACAAACAATATATTTTATATATGTAGAATTGACGTCATACCTACAGCCAATAGTTTTATGCATGCAGAAGTGACGTCACGTAACACACTAACCAGCAGTTTTATCAGTTTTGTCATGGCGGAGCTCAGCTCAGGAATATGCATAATAAAACAATTATTGAATTCGGTTTTCGCATGTTAGCGATAATTATCAAGGCCTCAGTTTGTGTTATCCGCCTCAGCCTTTGGCTTCAGCAGATAACACAAACTTTGGCCTTGATAATTATCGCTAACATGCTCAACCTCATCCAATAATTATTGTTAATTATTATTCCACTATTACGCCATTTTACCAGATTTGGTCACGAGAACACGTAAAATATGAGACGGTACTACACTGTACTGTCCTGCTTTGACCAGTTTGGAACAGAGCAAATATCGACGGAACAGCAGTTTTTCAATGAAAGAACTTGTTTTCAACAAATGCAAAGCCTGAGAATTTAGCTTGTCATCCCTTGCCACTCATCGTTTCATTTAAACAATCAAATAATAAAAGGACATTTGGCTAGCTTTCTGTGCTGTTTACATCGTTTGCAAGCGCCCTGAAGGACAAACGATGCATTTTTTTAGAAACACTCTTACCAAATAAAATAAAAGTAAAATAACACATTTTTGTAGTGGAATAATAAATCTCTTATTCGATGGTTTAACATATAATACTTGCGAACATTTTGCTCATTGCTCGTATTTTTCCTCGCCCCTGCGGGACTCGGAAAAATACTACGCAACTCACAAAATATCCGCGCGTATTATATGTTAAACCATTGAATAAGATGTATTTATTTCGCCCACCCCAACAAAGTTTACCTAAATGTAGTCTCAACCTTACAAAGCCAAGCATAGTCATGGAGAACAATATACATGTACGCAGCTATGCAAGGAATACCGTTACTGAAAGCTACCTTTTACAGCTTGGATTAACCTATTGAGCCCTGGTTGGCAGCAAGACATAATAGACTTTACTCTGTCTAATGCCAGACAATTTACATGTACTTGTCAATTAGGGGAAGAGTGGTTCAGGAGTTAATGGGTTGACACTGAAGTATAATTATAATTATGTCACTTATGTTTAATTTCTTCAACAATCATGACGTGAGGTCATCAAAATGTCATGCAACACTTTTTTAGCCCAGTCACATTTATTTTAAGCCCAGTGAAATGGAATTGGTTACCCAGCTTCTCTTTGGACATAAAAATTATTTTTGGAAGTTATGTTAACTGTGTGAGACTTTTTGTCCTACTTGCTATTAATGCCACAGTTTTTCTACTTACTGAACTACATGTACAAGGTCAAAGGGGAGCAGACTGTGGGTATTTGAGGTGTCATTTCATGTCAATAAGGAGAGGTATGTTCATCCAGACATTGGTCGTGTAGCACTTACATTTCAACAGAGTTATCTGTCACTGTCATAATAATTTTAAGAGCTTTATAATCTTTACTCCCATCTGCTCACCTTTCATCCACTTCTATCTTTCCTTTACTCCTATGTAATCCATCTGAGGTTAACTAATGCCCCGTTCACACCAATGTTTAACCATGTTTTGAAGATGTTTAGTTAAACATGGTTTCAAAGTGTTTTCTTTTTAAACCATGAAGACAGAATTAACTGAAGAGAGTGTAGTGTAACGTGAAGTGCTAGATTTCTATCCCATATGAATCATGCGAGCGTTAACCCTATTGATGGAACTGGGCTCACACAAGGACAGAGAAAAACTCTGGCCCAGTTCCATCAGTAGGGCTAACACTCACATGGTTCACATGGGATGGAAATCTAGCACTTTACGTTACACTACATTCTCTTCAGTTAATTCTGTTTAAAATATAAGTGCTACACGGCCAACGTTTGTATAAACGTGACCTTTCCTTGTACTTGTACATGTTAATTGCCGTGACTTTAACATCTTCAGTTCCCACGGCCTGCTCCAATCTGACCTTGTAGCTCAGTCGGTAGAGCGGCGGAGATCTAACCCGAAGGTCGTGGGTTCAATTTCCACCCTGGTCAGAGTTTTTCTCTGTCCTTGTGTGAGCCCAGTTCCAACAGTAGGGCTAACGCTCTCATGGTTCATATGGGATAAAAATCTAGCACTTCATGTTACACTACACTCTCTTCAGTTAATTCTGTTTAAAATATAAGTGCTACACGGCCAACGTTTGTATAAACGTAACCTTTCCTTGTACTTTAACAACAGCTAGGTTCACTCAAAAACTATGTCCCCATTAATAACCCTTTCACTCCTGTAAGGGCTAATGAGACTTATAGATTTTACTCTGTCTAATGCCAGACGATTTTGTGGGGAACCCCACAGGTGTGAAACAGTTAATTAAACATGTATGGGGTATACCGTACCGTAAGCCCCAGTAATGGAAACAGACCCACATCCCTTCTTACAATGTACCGTTAAAGAATTAGCATTGATTCTCTATTTTTCAATTCTATATTATCATTGTGCTTATTTCTTTTTAGAAACTCATAAAGTGTTTTTTTTTTCGTCAGAAACACATGTTTCTTTAATTTATCAACTTTATACATCCCGGAAAAATTAAAGCCTGATTACAGCTTTTAATCGTTGATAGTAATAAGCTTACTAGCAAAGGGCTGTTTTATAAGGTTTAATTACTACATTAGCTCATAGCCAATGTTTCTCCCACTTTGTCATCTAATCAGCAATCCGAACGTGACCAAACACCAATTAAAAATATTGCGCGTTTGTTTAAATTAATATGAAAAGAAATTTTTAAGCTTGGCATTTGACTGCCATGTTAATATTAAGAAGATCTAGAAAGCGAGTTGAAAATTCATACCCCTCGCCAAGTTTTTCAAGAACATCGAAAACCTCTTCAGGTGGTCTTGTCAAGCTTTCTTCGCTAAGCTTTCGAAGTTCACTTCTAAATTGAAAGAAAATAAAGTGCGAATGAATTCTCACAGTTTGACATTTATGCTTATAAATAATTTCTGCTCGCCGGAAAAAGCCATCTCTGCAAATAAATCTAAAAAGCATACCCTTTAGCAGACATCTTTCAAATTGACTTAAGACTTTAAAGTTTAGTTTGTCAGGTCATGATGGTCAAAGAAATCCTCTAAAACACCAAAATTTCACACCACCAAAGCTGAACCGCATCTCTTTCGGTATTCTGTGAGACACGAATCACTCTTGTGAGCCTGCAATGGAAGTGGCAAACAACGTCGAAGGCGAAATCTTAACGTCCCCTCCCTCATAGAAAAATTATTCTCGCATTGCATCGGGTATAAATCCACATTTTCGGTCTATTTACTCACTTGATCCTATTTTTCTAAGCTACTGACGTGGCCTTTTTTCTTCAGATTATTATTTTGTAGTTTATCACCGATACGGTCGTTTTCAACAAGTTGTTCCATTCCAACAATACCGAACGCGTGAAGAATAATCCTTACCCCACACTGGAAGGTAGCTGGTCTAATGCCATAAAACAGGTGGTCACTCCATAACGCTTATACAACGTTGCATCTGTTCTGCGCAAACGTGACTGTAATCCATCCAGTTGACGGAGGATCATGGCGGACATCGAAGAGGTTAATTATCCAAGTGGTGGCCGTCGTGCCGATTCGCCTGTAGATATAGAGTCAAGGAACGAGAGAGAAGGTAGCAGAGAAAGCGATCATGATGACAGAGACCGGCGACGAAGAGGTGGCGGCTACGAAAGAGATCTGCGGCGTGAAAACCGTCGCTACGCGCCTTACCCTTCGCAAGATGAAAGGTCAGGCAGACGACAGTCAGGAAGTAGCGGAAAAGAATGTCGTGTTTACGTTTGGAATCTTCCTTACAACGTTAAATGGCAGGATTTAAAGGACTTTATGAAAACAGGTATTGTCGTACTTAAAAGTGTCTTAATTTGGCGAGCGCCGGACCGGATTAACGCTTCTTTACATTATTACCAAACGAAATATGCAGCACATGGCTTTTGTTTGCTGCAGCTGAATTCCCATCTTCAGTTCAACTAAATAATATCCTTCACCGATATTTATGCACCAAACGCTGCTATTTCGTTAATTCAAGCATACCAGAGCAAATCGTTTTATAGCTGAAAAAAAAAAAAAAATTGTAACGCGATAAGTTGTGAACTTTTATACTAAGTGTTTTGTTTGGTCGTTGTGAATTGCCTTCCAGTTGGCGAAGTCGGACATGTTGACATTATAGAAGACGGCCATGGAAAATCAAAGGTATCAATAATTGATTATTATAGCGCTTGAAACGTGAACAGACAGAACTATTCGCTTCAGAAAGTATAATTCATTCAAAGGCCCACCTTGAACCGACAGGCTTCGCATTGTTTATCGTAGCGATCTAATTGGATGAATTTTCAGGTTAGGGTGAAATTTGATACTACTTTTGATGATTCGGCAGGCCTTTTTGATTTCTACTTTTGTATTGTTTAAAAAAGTATTATGGGGTGTTCAGGGGGGCAAATTAATACACTGTATGTATTTGCCCCCTGGG
>NC_090873.1:6327792-6352792 GCF_036669935.1 Montipora foliosa | reverse complement strand
TGTTTTATCCCATAGAATAAATCCTTTATTGACCAAGCTTGTTTGATCAAGATGGCTGGATATTGGCCTCAGACCGAGACAAAGTCAAGATCCATAAACACGCAAAAAGAGAACTTGGCCAATATCTAGCCCATATTGACCTCACACTTGGTCAATAACCTATAAAGTACAATGAACTAAAAAAATAATCCACAGTTTTTTTACGCCTTTGGGAGAACTGTTCATCATGACAGCAAAAAACTCACAAATTATTAAATATAAAGATGTAAGAATTACGCACGATGAAAGGTTATCAACATGCTCCGCTTTCAGCTGTTAGGGCGAAATGAGACGAACAAAACAGGCTTTTCAAGACAGTGCGTTTTGTTGCGTCGGTGCTGTGAAAAACAGTTTGCATACTCATTCTTTACCATAGGGAGCTAGGTGCGATAACATTAAACAATGCTTTGCAAAGTACCATTGTTTTCCTGCGGCAATTTACCTCAGTTAAATCGGCCGCTGCATTCGCTTGCTTTCGTCTTTGCCTTGGTTGGGGTTTTCGTCCAACCTAGGTGATTTCGCGGTAAACACTATCAGCAAGACAAGGTATTACCACGTGCAAAATAATGTACCAATACATGTAGTTTCGAGGGGTACTGTATAATGATGAGCAAAAACTAACATCGTTCGAAAAAAGCCACTTACAGTAAGACGGTAATGCACACATTTTATAAATACATATATTTTATTTATATTGTAATTTATATACAAAATTATTTTATTTATATTATAATTTAAATGTTTATGTAACGAAAACAGTTTATAAGATATTCAAAGCAAACAAAACTCAAATGAAACACTTATGCAAATTGAGAAAAAGAATAATCTCATTCTGATATAAAGCCCCATTGATAACTACACTAGATATTACTTTTCTCTCGATACAAAAAAAATGTTACTAAGCACAAAGTTCACAAAGACATAATCTCTCAAAGGTGATATTTGTAGATGGAAAAATTCATTACAATTCACTTACTGTAACATTATAATAGAATTTTTCTCCTTCCAGAAAATCTTTTTGAAAAAGTGAACCTCACCAAATCCTTTGTTTGTCTGCCACTATTAGTATCGAAAGCCTGTTTTCTTTTTTTTTTTTTTTTTATGGAAACAACAATCTTACATACAGCAAGTCCTTACATCTAGCTTACCTTCCTTTGTGTGCATTTTTGAAGCATTGTCGAATTTCGCCATAAAGAAGATGCAGAAAAGGCAATCAAAGAACTTCATGGCACAGATTTCCGAGGACGTTCCATTCACATTAGAGAGGTGAGTACTTATATGTAAGCCTGGTTTTCACTAGCGACGCAAACACAAGCACAAGCATGAGCAGCTTATGCTAGTGAAAACGAAAGGTCGACATAAGCATCAAAATCAACCCTGGCAACCACCATTTTGTTCAAAATTAATGATCAGATGCAAGGTGCCTCAACCCTGTTTTCACAGTGAAATAAGAGCTCTTATGCTTGCGCTTGTGCTAAGTTGCTTTGCTAGTGAAAACCAGGCTTTACTGTTTTCTACCTTGGCACTAGATAGGTTGATAAATTTTCAGCCTTAGACTACATTGCAGAGTCCTAAAAAGAATTAGTAAGAATAGCCCATTTCCGAGTTGCTGCATGCTTCAGTTTCAAAGCGAGTTCTGGTGCACAACCATTCAAATGGAAATGAGTTGCGAATTGTTATGCAAATCAAACTCATTTCCCTTACAATAGTTGAGCACCAAGACTCACTTTGGAACCGAGACAAACAGCAACTTGGAAATGGCCTATTCTTCGTACATCTGTAGCTTGCCCATTGGGAAAGCAAACTTTGCAACCCACTTGCCCAAGTAATCCCTTCACTTGTCTGGGGTCATTAATAATTATTATGTAAAAAAATGTGGTGTATTTTTTGCTTTTAGACATCATTCTTTTTGAATTCTTTGATTGACGTAGTGGAAACTTACCCAATTGGCCGTTGAAAAATTTGCTTGCCCCAAGCATGAAATCTACTTGTCAAGGGCTGACAACTGGTCGATGGTTTTCTCAAGTGCTTCATGTACAATTTGTACATTACACATGCAAATAAAAAAGCAAAGAAATCCTGCATTTATTAGTTTATTTCATATGCAAAGTAACATCATTTTAGGAATTGTTACAGTAATTTCAGCTTCCCCTAACTCAATGTGCAAAGTCACAACTGAAAACTCAACTTCACTCATTCTCCACTTTACTTGTGCCAATCTTAAGTTTGCTATAAATGGGGATAAATCTGTAAGGCTTACGTTGTATTACTCATCTTGTGTCTCATAGGATCGTATTGAGGAAACTCAGAGTGAAAGACGCCGTCCCACTTCTTCACGAGGCACAGACAGTGGGAACTATGGAAGTAATCACAGTCCTCAAATTGGTGGCGGGGGACTTGGAAATTTAACCAACCTCTTGGGCATGGGAAATCTTAATGTTGCCCAGGGACTGAATTACAAGACTGATCCTTTATCTTGTACAGTTTTTGTCAGCAATGTGAGTTTTGAATCAAATATTGATTTTGCTTCCTTTCAACTGTATGGAGCTCTACATGTACATCAATAAATATTGTCCTACTGTAGGTAGCACTACACTGTATGCAATTCTAAGTTTTCATTCTCTTTTGGAGATCTGTTTAAGAAGTACACTGTACACGCTACTTTAAACAAACTGTTGCTTCACAAAGCAAAATACAAGTGCACAAAGCTTCTTCTTAAGTCTGGTACTTGACACAGTTGTCCGTAAACACCAGGTGAAGAGATTATTCTTTAGTAGATGTACATGTAGGAATGGTAAGAATGTTCTCCTTGTCTTCTTATTAATCTTTGTCATCTTTCAGCTGCATTGCAGCAGTTAAGATTTTCATTTGCGTAGACATGCACAGGTGATTCATGGCTGTACACATTCCCTCTGGAGTTAAATTTTCAATAAACCGATCTTGATATACAAGTAATGTTAAAATTCAACTTTAAGGACGGTGCCTACTAATTCAAAGGTATTTTTGCGCGGTTTACTGAATACGTGGGAAAAGCAGATCTCAACAAGTGTTATTAAAATCCAAAAAGAATTGGGGGTAACCACGCACTTTTCAAAGATAATCAACTAACAATATTAGCAAAAAGCTTCAAAATACAAAGCAATGTATGGCGTTCCTTTCCAAATTAAAGCTCGATTGTCTCTGAAAAATGCATGGTTACCCCCAGTTTTCTTTTTGGATACCAAGACCACTTGCTAAGTTCTGCTTTCTCCGCATAAATTTAAACTGCGCAAAAATATCCCTGCATTAGTAAGCACTACCGATAGGAAATCCAAGTATCTGGAGATGTGCAGAACATATGCGCAATAACAATATAGTAGGCACCGTCCTTAATAAAGGAAGCTCTAGCCAGTTTTAACACTTTCAACAAACTGTACTATTCGGAAGGATTAATGTTGAACTGTTTCACAAAACGGCAATGTTATGATACCATATGAAACAACAATAAAGGCTTAACAATAATAATATGCACTCATTAATGTGACGAAATACGTTACCATGGCAACAAAAGAGCCATCTAAGAGCCATCCTAAAAAAAAAAAATATTTTGTCTTGAAGTGCCTATAATCTCAAAAACGAACTTGGTAACCCCCATTTTTTTATTATTGGAGAGTGATTAGCACTAAGATAAAATGCTCTGCAAAGTTTAAGAGAAAGTCTCTGTAGCAGATTCATAGCCTCATTCACACTTGGAGAATTTTAAGGTGGCTCTGAACCTTTCCAACTAATAACTTTTCTGGGTGGGTCACCTGGTTCGTTTTTTGACAGATATAAGCGCTTGTATGTTTGCAAGATTGGTAAAGGCAGGGCTTAAAAGGATTGGCACAGTCATTTAGAATGACTAGACTAAGTTCGACACATAGGTCAGTTGGGTTGGTAAGCGGTAGTTTGTTTGTGCTGTAAATCAGTCAGTCTTTGAGTCAATGATGTGATTGGTTTATGGAGGAGGACAAAATGGCCTTAAGTAGAATGTGTACATGTAATATTGATTGGTTGACGGATGAGTGATTTCAGACTCAGTCTGGTTTTTCTTATCTTTTAGCTTGATTACAATGTGAATTGGCAAAAACTGAAGGACACATTCAGAGTGGCTGGTAAGAGATAAGTAACCAAATGATGACAAGTTACTGATTAAAATCCCACACATGTACATGTATGCATATGCATCTTTAACAAACAAAATTCCAGAAAACTGAGGATATCATTGAAATTTTGCTTTGAATTCCTTCATAATAGGTAATGTCATCCGTGCAGACATCAATCTGGACTCTGATCATAAATCCAAAGGGTTTGGAACTGTACAGTTTGAAACGGCAACAGAAGCCATAAGTGCTGTTTGTATCCTTTACATTATATTTTATATTACATGACATGTATATCTTATATTACATGAAATTAGAGAAAAATAATTTCAGAATATCAATAAGCAAGGGAGCGTGAATTAATACAATGTAGTTAGTACATTTTTCTCTACCTCTCTTTCCTTTTTACAGCATTTCAATTTTTTGTTGTTGTGAATATTAGTGAGTGGAACAAATAAGTTATTACCACTAGTCTATCTTATCATTCGTAATTGTCATGATTCATTAAACAATCGAAACCCAAGAAAAGTAATCAAGCTTCAACTGTGTTACAGTGTTACAGTTAGGCTTGTGCATTTGCGAAAAAAATCCAGTGGCAATTTTGCAATAAGATATGAAAATTTAGTAGCAATTTCGCAAAATTTAGTCTCAAAATCTTCGTGTTGCATTGTGTTGTCAGCGGTGTAGCAAAACAAAATATGAGCCGACAATGCTTGTGTTGAAAGAAACCGCTGAAAATGGCGAATGATATCGAAGGAATGGAGTTGTGCACGTACATGTAACATCTCAGCGAAATTATGCTACAATTACTCTATCTTCAGATCGAAAGAAAACTCAAGGCGAGAAACAAAATAATTTTGTCATTTCTTCATTTATTTTAGTAAAAAGAGCAGCAAAGCGGAAACTGCTAACCCTTCTCTTTTGAAAGAGCAAGGATGAAAACAAGTTGCAAATTTGCAACTTCTCCAGTTATTTTAGTCGCAAAGAGAAAAAATTCAGTCACAAATGCAACTGTATTGGTCGCAATTTTAAGCCTTGATTTTGTCTTGTTCATTATGTAAGCATTTTTTCTTCCTTAACTTGTGGTCAACATTTTATAGCGATGTTTCACGGACAGAATCTTTCTGGTAGAGCGATGAGTGTCAGATTGGTATGTCATCAGATATGACTTTATAAGGGTTTGACCATTTATTGAATTGATCCAAATATCAATGGACCATCTATTGATGTTTTCATTGACAAAAAAGTCCTACATTTGATACACACCCACAGTGGCTATCATGCACACTTTTTATCAGTTGTTCCCTGCTAGCAGAGGTCATTTCTCTTGAGTTTGGCAAAAGAGAGCTCTGCCATACATGTAGGACGAAACTCGTTGTGTTGAGCATGCGTGTTGGTTACTCAGTGACCGAATACTCGCGTGAGACTTCATGTTGGCTCTGGGAAACTCTATGTAGGAGAAAATGCGCTGTAGGGTTCTCATAGCCAAAAATTGGCTATTTGAATCTTGCGGCACTTGCTCACCCCTTGTGCTAACATGAATGCACCAATCAGAGACGCTTTTGATTGCTCTTCACGAAAACCAATGAGAACCAATGGCTAAACTGAAGACAGATTCTTTCAACCTGAACAATAAAATTCATTTTGAAGATGACAACAGTGGGTACCCTTGGCAAACCAGTCAACAACTTCAAGTTTTATTGCATTCCCTGCAAGTGGCAGGACAGAGTTAGTACCCAAGCAACTACAGTGCAGTGAGAATCTGGTACGAACATCAATGACACACTCGCCTTGTGTGCCACGTTTTTGTTCTTACCACATTTTGACGTGATCTGTGATTAATTACTGAACAGATGCATGGCAACATGGAATCTATGTGTTAAATGGAAAAACAATTTAAATGTCAAGACTCAGCAAGGAACTATTAAATTTTGTTAAAAAATTATTTTGCTATTACTGAAATTAGAATTATTGACTTGCATGGTTGACACTGAGCCCAACCTTGAGTATGAAAACGTGTTGCCAGGGTCGCACTTGAAAGAGTGAAATGACCCTTTTACTTATATGGACAATTTAAGCGATAGACCCTTTCCAAATTCTCATGGCTGGACTGGATCTGGCATGAAATGGAGCCTAATGTATTCAAATCTTTTCACACAAATTAATTTGCCTGCATTAGCTTCCATTTCATGTTAGATCCAGTCCATCTGTGAGAATTCGAAAATGGTCTATTGTCTCTTTTATATAAAGGCCACCTGAATCTTTCAGGTGCCTAAAAGAGACAATAATTATTGATTGATATGCATTTCGCCGGTAAAGTTATAAAATAGTAAAAGGTAAAACTGTTAAAATGTTTGACTAAACGTTTTCATTTTGGTGAAAACGTTTAGTCAAACATTTTAACAGTTTTACCTTTTACTATTTTATAAATTATTGATTGAATTGTCCATTATTATACATGACTGTACATGTAGACGCCTTTCATAATGGTGGCCAAATAAAATATTCTTTTGTTTTAATTCTAATACGGCTTTCTAGTCTCACTACGACGAGCAAATTTTAAAAGAATATTTGTTTCAAAATCAGAGCAGTAGGTCTAATTAACATAAATACAAAAAAATGAAAACTTGGTCGCCATTTATGAAAGTGGTCAATAATATTAGTGTGAGGATAACTTCACTCTTTCTTTTATAACCTGCACTTCAAATACCGGTACAGACATTTATTATTTTCATTTATAAAGTCGCACTCGTTGTCAATGTCGACATTCTCTGTGACAGCTAGATGTTTAATTATTACCCAAATGGTAATATCCAGTATTAGACAGTATAATTTTCAGTAGTGAGTGTAATTCGGTGTTACATGTATATTCACCACGCTACCCGGTGAATAAAACATTTTGGTGACATGCCTGCTAAGCCAAGCGAGCACTTTTCATGCCTTTTTATCGTGTTTTAGCACATTGTTTTACACTTTCTTGATGTTCACCGCTGAAAATTATACTAAAACAACTATTCGCCTCAGGTTTGAACAGTGAATATTGGGGAATATTTACATCAATCCATTAACTCCTGGGGGCTCCCCATGGACGAGTAAAATTGTCTGGCATTAGACAGTAAAATACTAGGTTTAGGGGTGAAAGGGTTACCGCAATTATAATTTGTAGTATATATTATTATAATTATTATTATTATTATTATTATTATTATTATTATTATTATTATTAGTAGTAGTAGTAGTAGTAGTAGTAGTAGTAGTATCATCATTATCATTATCATTATTATTATGAATTACAATAATTTTTATATGTTGTATAGTGCTTCCAATTTTCACTTTTTAATATTTCTGTAAATTATGTACATATTTTTCTATTTTTAAAGCTGAATAAATAATTTGCTATTATTATTATTATTATTATTATTATTATTGCTTTAACCTGAATTTTTATTAACCATGTCGATTTACTGTTCAATGAAGGATCGAAATGCACCAATAATGCAGCAGCTAAGCAATGCAGGTATGAACAATGTCAACATGGGTCGGACTGCTGCCAGTGGTGCAATGAATCAAGTTGCAGTGCTTCAGCTTCTTCAAAGCCTACAGGGTCTCAGTCAGCTTGCTCAGCTCACTAGCAATCTCAATAACGCTGGCGGTGGTTTGGGTGCGGCACTTGGCAGTTTGACCGGAGGTGGCGGCCTAGCTGGTCTTGGGGCAACCCCCGGGATGGCAGACCCGTCGGCTACTAACCCACTTGCTGCTCTGAGTGGGTTGGGGATGTTGGGAAACAATCTTGGTCTCGGTGGGGCCGGCGGCGGAGGTGGTGGCAGTTTAGGTGTTGGCGGTGGACTTGGGTCATTATCTCAAGGAGACAGTGGAGCACCAGGAAAACAGGTTTTTGTGAGAAATGTGAGTATAATTCGTTCTTATATTAAAGAGCGGTTTTGAATTGAGTGTCGAAAGTAATCAGCGAATCACTTTGGTTTATGATTGCTTCACTCAGTGATTGGTTCAAAGTTCTCGCGCCATTTTTTCAACCAATTAGAAGTGAAACCAAAACCAGTCGTGGCTCACACGTGCACATTTTCCCGCGCTTTGTGTCGCCTACGTGTAATTACTTCGAGTTTTGATTGGTTTACCGGATTGTCCCCGTCCTTTTTGATTAGCCAATTTAATTGCTTTGGTTTTGGTTTTACGACACTCGATTGAAACTCGCTCTATATCTCCCATGGAAGTACATGTTCAGTACGTGCGCTGTGACTGGCGAAATTAGCAGACCGCGTTCTACACTATGTTCCGCAATAATTGAAATTTGATAAAAAGGAAAGGAAAGGAACTTCAAGTGTCTAGTCGTTCTAGTGCTGGAGCACTAATTGGGGACGCTGTAGAGCGATTTTCAATTGAGTGTCGTAACACCAAAACCAAAGTAATTACTTTGGCCAATCAAAAACGACGGAGACAATCCAGTAAACCAATCAAAACTCGAAGTAATTACACGTAGCCGACACAAAGCGCGGGAAAATGTGCACGCGCGAGCCACGATTGGTTTTGGTTTCACTTCTGATTGGTTGAAAAAGTGGTGCGAGAACTTTGAACCAATCAATGAGTGAAGTAATCATAAACCAAAGCAATTTGCTAATTACTTCCGACACTCAATTGAAAACCACTCTATACTGAAATTAACAGTGAAAGCAAACCAAGTCAAATGTTGGTTTTAAAGGAGAGGGCAAAACCGGAGTACCCGGAGAAAAACTTTCTTTAGTAAGTTTTTTTCTGTCGTTTGTGTTACGTAAACTGGTAAAACCGTTTGAATCTTGCAAGCAACTATTGAAAAAAGCAACAAGATTTATTCGTTTTTTCGATATCTTTGTGGCAGTTGAACCTTCCGCTTGACTTCAACTAGTTTCCTTTCTCGCGCACTTGATTACTTCAGATATAGTTATTGTAAATATCTTCCATACTGAAAGTTACGGATCCTCGTTTTTTCCCGTTGATTTATGGCCCGCGGACTTCGTGCTCGGTCCATAACTTACAGTATGGACCTCGAACTCGGTTAGTAAGAGGTATGCCTTTTCTTTTTTCATAAAACTGAGTTGCCGAGTGTAATAACACCTTAATTTAACGGGGCATGCAACTAATTACAGTGTACATCCATTTCAAGAAAATAAGTGTTTTCTTGCATGTAAGTGTACATAAATATTTAATTGTGGTTATGTTCACAGCTTCCTTGGCGATACACGTGGCAAGACCTGAAAGACAAGTTCAAGGGGGCAGGTGAGAAGAGGCCGCGTTTAAGTTAAAAAAAGTGTCATCTCTTCAGTGGTGGAGCAACCGAACTAGTAATCGGAAGGTCGTAGGTTCGACTCCTGCAAAGGAGCACTCGGATTTTTCCGATCATCCCATATAGCTTATTGGCAGAGCATCCGAAGTAGTAATCGGAAGGTCGTAGGTTCGACTCTTGCAAAGGAGCACTCGGATTTTTCCGAGTATACCCGAGTCACCATTGAAAAATATAATATCATCTCTTCAATGGTAGAGCATCCGAACTAGTAATCGGAAGGTCGTAGGTTCGACTTCTGCAAAGGAGCACTCGGATTTTTCCGAGTATCACCGAGCCACCGTCTTCATTTCATTCGCCTAGGTTAACATGTAACATCTCTTTCAGTCCAATCGTGAATGTGCTCCATTTCGACTATTATCCTAGCAGTATGGCGAGACAATTGTCTTATGAATCTACAGTAGTTCAGTGGCCCAAATCCTACCAGTCTCCTATGAGGGAATCTTTGTTTACATTTTTTGGCTTCATTAGCATGAAACCATCGTTTTCTAATCTATCAGCCAAACAATCAGTAGTCCATTGCATAATGAGCTATCTCTGAAACTTGGAGTGCGATTTACCAGATAATCTCTGAGTAATGACGCTTTGAAAATTCGAAATTTTACAAAGAATGTATTGGCTCATTTCCAACTTGCACAATCCCATAATGCAATACGTTTTGGAGGTTCTTTGCATAATTAACTGGATATCCATTGTTTTAATGCAAATAACCCCCCAAGATGAAGTGTATCAAGGGATTACGAGCGCTTTTGCCACCCAAGAATTTATCACTTTTTGATGGATATTAACTCGCCTGTTATCAAAGCCAATAGGCTTTCACAAAGTTTAACACGTTCTTTTACCTTTTGAAGTCAATTTGTGGATACCTTGATGCCTCCTATCAGCAAACTGTCGTGTTAATGAGACAAACTGTAAACGATGACGTCAGCAAAGATTCGTTCTTAGCTGAGTGGAAGAGCATCCGAAATTGTAATTGGAAGATCGTAGGTTCGACTTCTGCAAAGAAGGACACGGATTTTTGCGGCGTATTTTCGAGTCATTTCTGATGACTGAATAATCATTTACCATGATTGCAATTGCTTTGTTGTTCAGCAAAAATGTACATATTTATTTAGTTCTCTGCCATTTCCAGGACGAGTGGTTCGTGCAGACATCATGACTGAGTCTGGTGGACGATCTAAGGGCTGTGGAACAGTGATGTTTGAAACAGCCGAGGATGCAGCTCATGCCATCAGTATCCTTTAGATGAAGTGTGTATTGTGCTAAAGATTAGACACTTAATGTCTGGTCCCGAGGGAAACAGTTCATTTTGTTTCCCGAGAATCTCAATGTTTCCCCGAGGCGCAGCTGAGGGAAACATTCAAATTCGAGGGAAACAAAATGAACTGTTTCCCGAGTGACCAGTCATTAAGTGATTTATTATATAGAGAATGTGCACGGCGGCCATGTTGGAGGACCAAAACCATTAAAGATATTTGCATAAAAATAACATTTATTCCCCAAAGGAATATCATTCTTTTGTTTCGGACCTCTAATATGGCCGCCGTGCACATACTCTATACCACAAAAAGAAAAACGTTCAACCGCAACAGAAACGGCGGTCGTCGGTCAACATTCGCGGGTAACAGTGCACTGTTACCCTCTGACGTCATAGATTTTGCACTGTTGCCCGCTCAGAGACTTTTGGCGGGAAACAGTTTTATTTTTAGATGTCATGTGACCTCGAAGTAACCAATGAGAGCGCGCGCTACTGGGGGAAATTTTTCAGCTTTATAACAAAGCAGCTTGTTTAGGCTTCGTTATACAATAGGCTGCAATCACTGTCAACAGAAGCTTCATGATCTTGAAGTGTTAACTCCGGTTTAGAGCTGGGGTTTTTTGAGTTTGAGAATTTCCTTATTTGGATGTAACGTCGCTCGTGCATTTTCCCGTGAGTGCAGCTTCGATCTTATTTTTGTCCATATTTGGGCATAAAATTGGTGTTGTAAAATCCCCGGCTTTGTTCCACGGAAAAGAGTTGCCATTTATACGCTTCAAGGTCACGTGCTTCTGGTGTCAATGGAGTTTGATACTTGGGAAAATTCAAATAAGAGGCGAAAGCGGAGTTAAGACCACCTTATTTCACAGTCGAACCCTTACCTCAACAGTATCGGGGTTGAAAGAATAGTAATACTTCCATTATAATTAAGTTGTGGAGATGACGTCGTTGCATAAGATCATACGTCACATACGTCAAAATATAGTACTTCTAAAAATAGGGAGGGGATTGACTCAACAGTACAATACGCATTCGCCCTTGTCACACGGCGGCCATATTGTCCCGGGAGACCAAAAGAGCTTTGTTTTACCACGCCAAGCCTCGCAGTGGAAACCATGGGGGTGAGGCTTGGCGTGGTAAAACAAAGCTTTTTTGGTCTCCCGGGACAATATGGCCGCCGTGTGACAAGGGCGAAATGGAAGCTCCGGATAACGGACTCCTGGCTGCATATTATTTTTTTTTTTTGGATAATCCTTAACAGTCAACCAGGCCTGTTCAACGGAGCGTTGATTGATGGACGTGAGATTGATGTGCGGATGGATCGGTTAGGATGATATCTGAGCTGACTGCAGGCTGACATGTGGGTGTATTTCGAGAAGGACGTCAAGCTGTTTCCTTTGATTTTTCTAGAGTCATTTCTTTCTTCGGTGTTGTCGCCGGACTCTTTGATTTACTTGCCACCTCGGATTGTTTAGTTGTCACGCAACAGTCATTCGTCCAGTGGAGTTGCTTGTATATCCAGCAGTGAAAACGTATTGATCAACATTGTTCTCAGGGTCGCTCTTCATTTTACCGCCGGACCGAGGTTGGAGTTTTTGACATGCGCAGGAAGGAAGATGGTTTCCAGTTGTCGTCTCTTTTTATCCGAGACTTTATTCTGACGTTTTATTTGTCTTTTTTCGCGGTTGGGTCGTTTTTATCCCGGACTTGTAGAATGATTTAGTCCTTCTTGAGGCGCATCCCTTGACCTTCTTGCTTGCGTTGTCAACACTCGTGTAAAATATCCCCGACCGATCTGATTCCATTCCGCTCTCAAAGTTCTTTCGACTAATATACCTGTGTTGTTTCGATCGGCAGCTCTTTAAGTGGTTGCTTTTTACTTATCCATTTTACTGAAAATAACGAAACCGTTGCTGTGTATTTTGTTGCCTTGCGGTGAAGAGGCTTAAGATATTTCAGGCCATTGTTTGCTTTTAGGCTTCTGCATGAATGGGGGAGTTTTTTTTTCCTGGCTTGTTGTAGGTTTGAAACTTGTATTTGTAGTAGAAGCGAAGAAATTGTCTTGTAAAATGAGATTGTAATGAAAGGTTTTGTCGTTGTCTTTGTTGTTTTCTTGGCGTGGAACTATTTTTGTTTTCACCGAGTAGGGATTTGGCTATTGTGAGAACTAAATCGCGATTCTTCTGTCGTGATGACTTTCTAGGGGTTGTGATTTGAGACCAGCTATGCCTTACGGAATATAGCTAGTTTACACTTGGTCTCATAATAGCGATGGAGACTAAAAGTTTAGATACTGATGCGCTTGCTTGGGTGGGAAGTGAAAGCATTCAAATTTGGTATCATCTGGGTTGAGATAAGGACGGTTATCGTTGTCACAACCTCGGGTTCATGATAAGGTTATGACACGGAGTAATGCGGCCTTGGAGTGTGTGACATTTCGCACAGAACATGTATAGGTGCGTTCCGTGTATGATTTGGGTCTGATAACTTTAGGTTCACATTGCGTCGCATTGTAGTTCGAAGGTACCATTCACGACCCAATATTTTGCCAAGTGTCTCCAGTGGTCTGAAGCTGTGACAAGTGTCCTTTGGTACGCTCATGAATTAGCTTCAGTTACTTTTTTGCGTTTGATTGGTCTTGGTAATCCTATTGTTAAGTTCTTTGGGATGGTATGGGTGATTGTAGGTCAGGGGGTGTTTCCTCACGGGGTTGTCTTTGTCATGCCCTATAAGTGAATTGCGATGCAGGCGTGATGCGAAAACCAGTGTTTCAATGGGGTCGTGATTCGACTACATTGCAGTTTTGAACTTTGATAGGGATGTAGCGAGGTCTTTTACTGGGTGGCATTTGCATGTAGCATGTTATGGATACTTTTTTACGTTTGATATGGGTGTCTAATGATTGGTAAAAATAATATTATTGGCCTGGTGTTTATCAAAGTTAAGAGGGGGCATTCTTTGTGACAACTTTGTAATGCCGTTTTGATAACAGCAATGCAGTCGTGATATGAATTCCACAGTAACTAAGGTAAGATCACAATACGAACGCAATGCAGTCCTGACAGTGATGCAATACGGTCGTAATATGAGTGATACTTTGCATTTGATATGAGAATAATCAGTCATACTGACAATACTTGGTATGGATGCATGGCGGTCATTATATGGGTGCCATGCGGTCTTGCTATGAATCCTTAAGGTCGGGTAGGTTGTGTGTTGTGGTGACACCTTTGTTATGTTGTTGATAAGTGTAGGGCATTTGTGATATGATTGCCTATGTCACCAAAACATGGTTTCGATCAACGACAATGCAACTACGGGATTGATATGTGGTCTAGATATGTAGCATCCTCACGAGTAATCGGAAGCCGATCGAGGGTCCGACCCCTTCAAAGTAGCATTCGGGTTTTTTCGGGTATCTCTAGTCACCATTGCAAAAATATGACTTCGTGGTCCGTTGATGTTGTGTGGTAGCTGTTAGGGTAAAGAAAAAGGATTGGCATTGCTAATTCACTTTCTTTCCAGACTTGTGGGTTGAGCTGAAAAGTGCGCAGCTCCACGAGATCGTGTCGAAAGCATGTTTAGCACAACACACCTCCGGTGTTCTCTTCTCGGAACACAGCACCACAGCCAGATTCAATTAGCCAGGAGGCTGTGTTCCATGAGCTGCGCTTCTGTAAGGGGGTGAATTGGGCTTGATAATAGGTAGTTAGGCTCGGATGTCGTGCGTTCCTGCGCCATGCGGTCACGGTCTTGATATGAATCATAAGAGGTCGTGCTGTAAGTGCAGTTCAGTCTGATATCATATCAAGGGTTGTTCTGTGAATAGTTCCACGGGTCAGCATGGGAATAGATGACATTATGGTTTGAGTTTTAGTTTTAGTGAGTAGAGAATGGATGCAGTATCACGATCATGAAATTAAGATTTTTCTTGTTTCTGTGGTGCCAAATTTATTCAAAATGTTAAATTACAATGTTCGCATCGAGTCGCCCCCGGTGAGTTTTGATTTCTTCGTTAGCATGGCGTCGGCCCAGTTGCATTTGCCTGAACTTCTTCTGATTGAATGATACCACAAAAACGCAGAAAGTCAAAGTTCAGGATATTTGCAGTATACTTGGAACTCTTCTGGTGAACTATTGAAGATGAAAGATCGGCAGTTTGTGTTTGTAAGAGCATGGTTGCAAAGTCGGAGTGGCATTCTGCCGAACGAAGAAGAAGAGAAACGGATATGTATCTACACGCAAGTGTATTCCACCGCACGATCTTCAAAAATGGAATATACTATGTTCAGCTGCTTCGTAAGGGAGAAAACCGGAGAAAGCAGAGAAAATGACGAGTTCAAATCAACTCAGTTGTTGCAACATCCTGGATGTGAATCTTGATGGAAGGCGTGGTCTTCATCACAGCATTTTTCCTGTGCCCCCAGCATGTGAGGGTTACAAGGGTGTGAATCTTGATGGAAGGCAATTGCGCTCAGTACAGGATTTTCCGTACTCCCCAAACACTTGGTGGGCCCAAAAAATATGGGAGTTCGATATGGTCAAGATTTCGTGAAGTAATGATAGGAAGGTCCATTACTTTGAGACACGATAACCAACTATCTTGTGGGCATCATGCAGTACTTCATCATCCCTTCTTCCTTGAAATATTGTTCAGAGGACCTTGGCAGACCGAAAACCATTTCCTGGAGGGTTTCTTTGCAGGATTCTTTAAAAGCTTGTTGAAAACTTGTGAAAGTCGTTTAATCTGCACAGGCGTTTGATTTTGACCAGACAACGGCATACATCGTAGATATGAAGGAAATGGTTGGGAAGGGGGAGGGGGAGGGGGAGTCGTTCGCGTTTGAAGAAAAGTGCCGGTGGTGAATGGTCGAAATTTTCCACTTACAAAATTTTTTTTGGTGAAGTGTTTCTTCGTTAGCCGGTTGCTCGTTAAGGTGCAGAATATTTTTGTATGTTTAACTGATACGGTGGTACCAGAAACCCATAAGGGATGAAACGTGTAACGCGCGTTCACAGCTTCCGAATATTCAGTGCGAACTGATTGGTTGAATGTTTCAGTGCTAAGTACCATATTTGGAAATCCCTCGCTCTTGTTGTTCCAAATATGGTACTTAGCAAATTGAATGTTCAGAAGCTTGTTTCCCAGAACACAAGGGGCCGTTACACGTTTCAACTCTTATGGGTTTCTGGTGGTACTTGAAAGGGGAAGTTTTTTTCCAGGAAAGTACACAATCTTCAACACGTCGATGATGCACACTGTAGGTAAGTTAGCATTGAATGGGGAGCTTTTAAGCAAGGGAGATGAAAACGGATACTGCAAACTCACCGAAAAATATCAAATCGCGTCATTGTATTAATTGTATTATCACTTAGCGTTTAATGCGACATTTGTACTTACGAACGTACTTAACCGAGTGTGGTCTTTATGGGGGCGGGGGGGATTTAAGAAACCCGACGGCTATGGCAGCGACGACGTCACAAAGCAATGATATCATTAGTTGTGGTTACACACACCTTGGGTTTGGGGCCTTCCGAAAGGTTAATGGCTTGGTTTGGTTCAGCTCAGTTTTCATGTTACCATTGGGGATGCGGTTACACAGTAAAAGACTTCCTTAGGGTAAAATATAATTAGATATGAGTTCAATGACCTTGCAAATATGTCTGCTTTATGATTGGCCAAGCCACCTCGTGGAGCAGATAAACGGTACGTTTCAGTTCAGGAACTGTCATGGGAAGTTCTTTTTGATGTATCCATGGAAATAACCCAAGGGCAGTTTCGTTTTAGAGGGAAAGCGGTTATACAAGAAAACGTCCTTGTCCGTGGGCAAACGCTATTTACCCATGGGTTAAAGGGCCAGTGTAACCACAGCTAATGTTTAAAAGAGGAAAAATAATCTTGCAGCACGTCTTTTGGCAAATATTTTGGCGGTCCTCTTCACATCTACGTGAAATCACCTTTTTTTAGGTTTTGACAGCAACGTGAGCGTACAAATGCGGATCTTTCATTCTAGATTTTTACTCTGAAACCGCTCGTACGTAATTTATTCATGTTTAGGATACTTCGCCCACATTGTACGACGTGAACCAGATGGACTAATCCGCGGGGAAAACTGACGACAGTGCAAAGTTTTATTTTGAGGTGATATTTTCATCGCCGTCGTAGATTTTAAAGTCCCTAAAAAGTACTTTGCAACCAATCTCTAGAGAGACGGATAACAACTTGTGGTGTAATGTACAATTGCTGTTGGACGAGCAAAAGGAACTAACGAGATATCTTTTTTTTTTCGTCCACCAACATGGCGGTGATGACGTAACATGAAAAGCACCTATAGCGAATTAGGGAGCTTAAGCAACGGCGACGGCAACGTGAGTATCATCGTAAAATATAAATTCGCGTATTTTAATCGCTCCGTGACTATTTCAACCTTTTTAATATGACAAGGGTGTGGTAGTTCCTCAAAAATGACACTTGTCGGAACGGCGCTTAATTTAGGGAAGAAAATGAAATTTTATCCTCAAGTGCTGACGTTGTTCATAAAACCTTAAATTTGGCTATTTCACGTAGTTGTTTTGCATACGACGTCAAAGAAATGGACAAAAGTGAAAAACGCACCTGCAGGGCGTGCAAAGCTATTGTTGTTGCCGACTAAATATGCAAATTTGTGACGTTTTCTGCCGTAACGTCACTCCAAATATAACTTAGCGCTATCGTAAATATTTCGCGATTATTCCGTCTTGTTCTCGTTGTACGATACAGGTGAACTGTCCCGTATTAAACTTCTTGGGTACAACGCTCTTAAAGTAAAGCTGGAAAATGAACGGTTCATTTTGGTATGCTAACGTCGTCAAAACCTAAAATTCGATGATTTCACGTTTTTTTTTTTAAGTACGACAAAGAAATGCACGGAAATGTGTGCTGCACGACTGTTTTCCCTTTTTTTTTAACCAATAAGATTCTTCCGTTTGGGCGTTGTCGTTACCGTTGCCTTCGTTGATTCTTTACTATTCACAAGCACATCCGGCAAAACGAAGTGGTTTTTTTCTAAACTTCTCGACGTCTTCGTTGCCTAGCTCTCTATTCAAGGCAAAGAGAACCAACAAACTCAACCCAAACTCATAAAGAGGAAAAAGGGAATAGGCGATTCCTGAGTTCGTGACTGCCTTCGCTTGAAAGCGAGTCTAAGTGCGAAGTTTTTGTGATGGTAATTAGTTCTACTTTACATGTCAATGAAAACTTATTTTCATAAGAAAAACTTCGCAGTTAGACTCGCTTTGAAGAGGAGGCAGACATGAACTCGGAAATGGCCTATTGATAACTGGGTCTTCCCTTTAGAGCAAGTTTCAATCGAGTGTCGTTAAACCAAAAGAAAAGTATAATTACTTTGAGTTCGCTGCTGAAACGAATATCTACTTCCGTTCCTGGATTACCGACCAATCAGAGGCCTTTTTCCAGTTTTGGGTAAACTCGTGTTTTGTACGGAATTCTTTCGCAGCATTTGATTGGCTATGCACAACACAAGTAGTCAATTATGCTGATTGGTTTCTTTAGATATTGGGACGTTGAACGGAAGTGGTTTTTCGTTTCAGCAAGTGTTAGTGGGGGAGAAACGCGTGACGAAGTCCTAAGAACGCCTGCAAGGGAGGCTACAACTATTTATGACCGAAGTTGTAGCAAATGTATTTGTACTCGTGCAACGTAAAAATAATAATAATAAAATAAAAATTATTATTACAAAAACACAGTTTGGGTATTTGATAGCGTGGTCATGTAAAATACTCGTACTGGTTGAAGGGGATCAGTGGGCAAATTTCCGTCTGTGTGACAAAATTTGTGACCGAGACTAGCTGCTCTATGGGCCCCAATGGAAATCCGTCACCACAAACGGCTTGTTCAAGACATTAAGCCAATTGGAGAAAAAGAAAAAACCACTTTAATTTTAATCTTTATACACGTCGTACAGGATTAATGCAAGCTGATTCAAAAGACCACAGAGTTCAGCATGGCACCCAGGCACTGTACGATATCTGACGTCATTAAGATATCCACGCTCTCTTCAAGATGGCGCTTAGGGTCCTAGAATGTACGAAAAGATTAAGTGATTTTTAGACCAATGAAACTTGCAATTTACTACTTAGTTCAGCCTCGTTCTCAAAGAGAAACATATGAGCATATTTCAGGGATAGCCAGATCCAGACGTCGCGTGCTGATCTCAGCCTAGAATACCCACGTCTTACCTTTGTCAGAACAGGAACAAGACTGTAGTGCAAAATTCGAACGTAATTGTTTTCAAAGACAAAATGCGCAATACATCTGCTTTCCTTCACAGTACATGTCCGTTCCACACCCTATTGCACTAAATTTGAGCGTATTGTGTAAATGGAACACCCCAATCGTCAATAACAAAATTTCCTATATGGGATACATTGCTTTACAGTTGTAATTTTCGACAAGGAATTTCAAAATATTAAACTAGACATTCCGCAATTGGGAAACAAAAGAGAGAGAACCTGTATCGTTGGTGTGGGAAAGTTGGGTTTACCTGTGGGAAACCAAATTTAACGATCTAGCTCAACAGTAAGCCTCGCGATGAAGAAAGGGCGCAGAAGGTTGTCATCGATATTCACCGAGTCCGAGGTGAATAACTATTTCAGTTAAATTACATAGGTGATTTATTTAAAACAATTAACTTCTTCGTCTGTTATCTCGACAAAACGGCTAGCGATCATTTTGAAAAACACTTAGATGTTTATCCCATAATAATCACCTCAAGAGCAACCAATCAGCGCAGAGAATTTTCAATAATCACCTACCTACGTAATTCTCTCACCCATCCTTGGATGAATTACAAAAAAGCAGCAAACGTCTTCGTATCTAACTAATTAAAGCAAAGTGTTTAACTCTTTATTCAACACACCTGTTTTCCAACGTTTTTTATCGCTCTTTGCTCTGAAGTCATAGTATCTTCTTCCTCCACTGCCTACAAACAACACAATAAGCAAAATAACTTGGAACGTTCGTACTTTCTACAAAAACGGAATGCGACCCAAAGTTCAGCGATTTTTCCCTGAAAAGTACAGGAAAAGTCAAATATTCAACGAATGAACAGAAAAGTCCTCACAACAATGAAAGCGAAGTTCGAGACGTTACTTCTGACCCTTTAATTCATTAGAAGACCGAAAGAAAGATCATTTTCGGGCTCTCACAAATGCAAGTGGGGTCAAGACTTCCACGATTGCTGAGAACGGCAGGTACAAAACACAGGTCACAAGTCACAGGTCATTGTTTTACCATTACAGAAAGTATCCTAAACATTCATAAAAGCTAACCTTAGGCCTAATTAGGCCTAAACAAAAGTTTTTAGGCCTAAGGTTAGCTTTTATGAATGTTTAGGATACTCAGTTTCTGTATTGGTAAACCAATGACCTGTGACCTGTGTTTTGTACTTGCCGCTGCTGAGTATACCATCAGGACGGGTCATAACATCAAATGGCCCGGGATCATTTTCAAATTTCATCTGACGGTCGTTCTGATCAGTCTACATTGTAAAATTAAAGAAATACTGTTGACTCGGGAACTTATATTAACCCATCGCTTAATGACAACATTAGCAGTGAAAAATTCCTCCAATTTTAATTATCAAATGTTACTGCGGACCAATTATATTATTTTCTCTTTATATGGTTTCTAGTCAGTTCTACTACATTTAAATATAGTTTTGTATTTCCTAACGGAATATTGCTTCTGAAGATGAATGTTGTAGCATTCGAAGCGTCAAGCTATTACTATGTTTATTCACGTTGATGAAATGAATCATATAACGTCCTCGATAAGGGTAACCTCTGTCGTTTTTTTTTTGTATGTATCTTTACTTAATATATTTGAACTTGATAAACCCATAACTAGAGGAACCTCCTAAAGATGCTTTTAATTTGAATGAGCCACAACCGAGTAACAGGACAATGCTGAATCAATGGTATTCGTACCTTGTGATAGTTCTTGACCAGTTCCAGCATTTCCTATAATAAACGCAAATTTCATTCATCAGGCATTGTTAGAGTAGAGGCTCCGGCAGCCAAACGATGAAGTTGGACCATCAAACACGAGGGGTGAACCAACATTTTAGCATGTTGGATGATGTTGGTTCAAGTTTCATACAGCATCGAACATTCGATCCGACAACTTACAACACTTCGTTTGTTCTCGTGTTGGCTATGGGAACTTTTTTTTTTCGTTTGGCCAGTCTCAAGCCATTCTCGTCCCCAGACTCCGCTCTTCTTTTGGACGACGCCAAGAACACGAACTCTGACTACCGAGCGAAAAATACGCGCAGTCGCAGTAAGAGCCCGATTACATGAGCCAGGCTGGTCCAGTTAGGCGGGCCGGCTCGTTTAGCCGAGATCCCGGCACGTCTGAGAAACACACCAAAAATCAAGTTTGCGATTACATGGACAACCTCAGCCCGGATAGCCGAGATCCTGGCATTACGATGCCGGGATCCCGGCTAACCGGGCTGAGATTATTATATGTAATCGCATTCACCGGGACACCCCGGTTAGCCGGGCAATCGATTTCTAACCACACAACCCAACTTTAGGGCAAAATGGCCCACGGAATAGTCGTTTTTCTATGTTTAAATAAAAGATTTATAAGATAGCAAACCTTAAGGCTTCTTTAAATTGTAGAATGGTGAATTTTAATAATAATTTAGCGAGACAAAGGTCTCTCCACTTCTTGTTGTCGTTGTTATCTTTTTTCACACGATATATTCTAAATTTAACCCAAGCCGGGCTGGCTCACCTCATGTAATACCGGGCTGAAACTCAACCCGGCAAACCCCGGCTCATGTAATCGGCCCCTGATGGTAAAATGTTGCAACCGCACGCGCAATCTGACTAAAAATTGAGTCATTACCATGGACACCTTACCCACAACCCTATGCGTCTTATGCTTGGCGAAGCATGTTGACAGGATGTTTGACGAGGCAGTGTGGCCCAGTGGTTAGGACGCTTGCCTTGAGATCCGGGGATCCCGAGTTCAAGACCCGCTCTGACCACTCGTTGAATTTGTTCCTGGTAATCCTTGGTTCAACTTCCCAGCTGCACTTGTAAATAGCCAACTGGTTTGCCTTCGGCCAGTTGGGATTCTTAACAGTTGAAGTTGTTGTGTTCTGTTGTTTCGTTGATTGTGTTTCATTGGCCCTGAAAAGCCCCTATGGGGTAGCGGTCAATTAAGTATGTATGTATTGTATTATTGTATAGTTGTTTGGCCATCCCGTAATTTTCAACATGTTGGATCGATCCAACATGCAATCAACACATATCGTTTGGCCACGCCTTAAAAGTCAGAGTATATGACCCTTGGTTTTTTTTTGTTTGCTCAGAAATGGTGATTACCGGTAATTTATGTTTCCGGCGTTTCCGTCGCTAACGACGGACCAACGGAAAACTTCACCGTGCATTGCGATTGGATTTATTTCTTCCGATGCCCCTGTCGTCTTCGACGACACGATCTTCGTTTGATCGAAGGCAACGAAGATGAAATAGGAATGAGAAGAATTGGTTACGATTCCAATGTCTGAATTCCACTCGTTGGTAATGTTTCAATCTTCCGATTTACACTCGGAAATACTTGCCTTCACGGTTTTTTGATTAAGTGCACAGTGATCATCGTAATCCTGTAACGTTAATCCATCCATCCATGTCTTCTTGTGCAGATTTAACAACATCTGAGAAAAGAAAATATAAAAAAAAGATCTCGAATCAATTTAATCGAAATCAAAGCTCAAATTGGGCAAACATCTCATACTAAAATGGCCGCCTCATAGTGTTATCTTATTATTAATAAGGGAGCTTAAGCAAGCGCGTTTTTGAGACTCGGACGGCAACCGAAAGACGCGAACCATTCTCTTCCGGTTGCCGTCCGCGTCTCAAAAACACGCTTGCTTAAGCTCCCTTAGGGAGTTAAAAGGTACTTCAAGATTTACGACAGCGACGAAAACGAAAACGGCACTTCAAAATATAACTTTGCACTATCGTAAGTTTCTCGCGGATAAGTCCATGCATCTCGTTCGGAAAACCTTAAATAACAATGACCACAATCAGGTTTTCTGAGCCCGCGAGACTGAGCACCCCCAGCAGACCACTGTTTTAACGAAAACCGCTGGTCAGCAACCTGGTTCTGGTCTTTGCTGTCTAAGGTCTTCCATCTAGTTCACGTAGCACAGTGTGGGCGAAGTGTCCTAAAAATAAACTGGTACGAGCGGGTTCTGCGCAAAAATAGAGAATGACATATTCACATTTGTACGCTCGCGTTGTCGTCAAAACCTCAAATTTGGTGATTTCACGTCACTGTCGCGCAACGACGACCGCGTCACAACTCAAGGACATTATTGGTTAAAAAGGAAAAATACTCGTACTGCAAGTGCGGTATACACGCATTTTTTTAGTCAATTTCTATGACGTGCTTCAAAAAACCAGAAACTTGAAATCACCAAATTGTAGGTTTTGACGACAACGTGAGCATATCACAATGACCCATTCATTTTCTATGCTTCCTTTTAAACAGTTCGTGCCCATGCAGTTAAAGGATAAGGAAGTGTTACGTTTTTGCAAACGTTGGCCGTGTAGCGCTTATATTTGAACAGACTTAACAGATTAGAGTGCAATGTGAAGTCGGCTAACTATCTACCCCACAAGAACCATGTGAGCGCCAGCCCTGCTGATGGAAATGGGCCCACACAAGTACAGAGAAGGGAGCAGGCCGTGGGAACTGAAGATGTTAAAGTCACGGCAATGAACATGTACAAGTACAAGGAAGGATTACGTTTTTGCAAACGTTCGCCCGAATTGCACAACGTGCGCAAAATAAGGCCGCGGCTACACAAGCGATTTTTTTCTCGCGCCGGTAATGCGATTTTTTTCAAATTTTGTCGCGTCGCCTGCGCGCGAAGGTGGATACACTTGTGACAAATTTGGGCGACAAATTGAAGGCCGCAGGAATTGCATACTTCAAGAGACCTGGGCACTACAAACAAGCATTCCTCCTTTAACTTCACTGGCTGAATACTCTTTAGTCGCGTCGCAAGCGCAGGCAAAAAAGTTGCAAGGTGACTACACGGACAACTATCTGTGTGATTTTGTCGCGAAAGTTTGAACACTGGCGACTTTTTCATTGCGATTTTTTCACCTATCGTGTCGCCAGTTCAAGGGTGGTTACACGTGTGATTTTCATCGCGCGCTGGCGACGCGACAAAATTTAAAAAAATCGCATCACCAGCGTGAACAAAAACTCGCTCGTGTTGCCGCGGCTTAACTGAACTCCCTATCAGTAAAAGCAAGTCTTCAGTGCCTGTTTCTTAAAGGGAAGCTTCATTCCAACAAAAATAACTTTAAACCACAGGAAATAACGATTAAAATCAAAAGTGTTTGAAAATTTCTCACACACAGCGACTGCAGTCGAAATGAATAAAAATTCAGAATCGTTCATGTTGTTTTCTCTTGAATGATTGAGGAGCTTAAGCAACGACAAAGGCGACGACAACGAGACCGTCAAAATCTGTGTTCTCTTCTATAAAAAGTTACAGCTGTTATAATCAGTGTTTAGTAACACAATTAAGCTGACGGGGATAAGTAAACAAAGTCACTGCTTTTCCAACCTTTTGTTCTAATTCGTTCTTTTTGTAGTTGATAGAAATTGAGTAATAGTGCCTGTTGAGACCATGAATCAAAGCCTACAGAGAAAGAAGAAAACATACAAAAAACAATCATTCAATGTGTCTAAACATATAACAGAATGTCAAGGTTTTTAAATTAATAAATGACCAGGTAAAGGTAAAGTCTGCGACGAGCCTTGAAGGCCCATCAGGCCGGCGCTTATCGCCGGTTTCTGTAGCATCAAGCGACCAGGAGTATTACTACTCCCCCCTGGATGGGATACTAGTCCATCGCAGGGTTGCCCCCAGCATTAAATTCACCGGTACCCATTTATACACCTGGGTGGAGAGAGGCACCGTGAGAGTAAAGTGTCTTGCCCAAGAACACAACACAACAGGGACTTTAAGATCTAGGACGCGGTCGTCAACGAGAACGCCACGAAACAACAATATGATTGGTTAAAAGAGGACAAATACTTGTGCTGCACGTGCGGCACGCACAACAACGACGAGAAATCACCAAATTTGAGGTTTTGACGACAACGCGAGCGTTCAAACGTGAATCTTTCATTCTTTATTTTTGCTCTGAAAT
>NC_090873.1:6312792-6322792 GCF_036669935.1 Montipora foliosa | reverse complement strand
TTCTTGCCAAAGTCCATTTTTTTTTAAAAAGTTTTTATGACATTTAAGAGACGGGACCCAGAGCACATAATATAACCTGCAGCAGTTATTATATTGATATCATCCCGCACAAGATCCTTTACTTTTGGCAGAATCCTGTACAGGATTCTCTTCTGTTGGTGGGATCAAACCTAAGATCCTATACCATTGCAAGGAACCTGTATATAGTACTATACCCTATTTTCTTGGTATGATCCTGCACAAGATCACATACTTTTGGCACAATCCTGTATGGGTTAAACTCAGGATATGGTCAAGATACTGGAAAGGATCATGTAAGATCTTTCAGGAACTTTCAAGAGTAGGATCCTACAGGATCCTACAGGATCCTATAGGATCCTATAGGATCCGAAGAGGGATCACAACAGCATCCTTATAGTATCCCTATAGTCAGATTCCTACCAGGGACACTTTACCATGTACAGTGTAGCATTACCCTTGTTACACTACGACATGAAATGATGAAGAGGACCTGACCACATCACACTGAAATGTGACAGAATGCATCAGAATAATGATGACTTCTCGTCAACATTATCCTCATAAATAATTTATAAGGATAAAGGAGGATATAAGCTAAGAATGATAAGCTACCTGATATCAAGTCTACAATGTAATTGTACATACAACATACTGAGTAGCCTACATTGTACAGATGCAATAGTTAACAGGTCAACTAAAATTTAAGTACCTATCACACACTATTCGCAAAGAATAGGGCACGGAGTTCTCAATATTGTGGTCTGGTGGTCTGTCCTCTGTGGTATATGATATTTTATATAATAACCAAATCAATGCACGCACTCTGATTGGTCAATCAGCTATGTTTTATTGTGCCAGTAAACTCATGGAAAAATAGTGCGACTTCTGAATTATTATATAAAAGCAATAGACCACAGGTTTCTATGGCTTATAGGCATGGTAAACCACTTGGGATGTTGGAAGAACACTCAAAGAATTCGTAAATCACTCGCCTGCAGCTCATGATTTACGAATTCTTCTCGTGTTCTACCAACATCCCGCTTGGTTTATCAGCCTATAAACCACAGAAATTTGTGGTCTATTGCTTAAATACGATATGATATGATACAATGAAGATGACGGTTAGAGACCTTTAGCATCAGGATTTTCAGGGTAAATGGCATACAGCAAACCTGATGATCTCACAAGACCATGGTCTTGCGGCCACATGTACAGCTTGCAGTTCACGTTTGAATGGCAGCAAGCACTTCCAGCGGGGAGTGATGTACGGCAAGCAAACATGGACAAAGTTCTCCTGGTGCCCAGTCCATCCCCCCACTCCACCATCAATGTTGTAAACATGAATCTGCATTTTTTTTTTTCAGACATTCAACATTGTATTGGGTGGGGAGGGGGAAACTGCACTCTAGTTTAAAAAAAAATGCATTACTTTTAAAGCAATGTTTGAAATTATTGATGAGAATTATTACAACTTATGCATGACTCTCCCAACAAATTTTGTCCACCACTGTAGGCTTTATGCCATTAAAAATCATTCAGTTTCATGCTTAAAAGCAAGCAATAAGTCTTTCCACCTGTGAAGTGCTCTTTCCAGGTGCTAAAAGGACTTCGACTTGACAAAAAAGTACATAGCAGCATGAAACACAGAATGCTTTGCTGAGACTGCAAACATGGCAAACTGCAGTTTGCAGTTTCCTTAAATGACAAACCATACTCGTGTATGCTAAAGGTCTCTAGTACTTTTTTCTGAAATGCCTCCTTTGGCTCACAATAAATGAATGGGGGCATCCTAGGGCATTTGAGGTGTGAATGGATTAAAACTTACACTGTAATAACCAATAATAATAATGCAAGATTTTCCAAATCCTGTTTGTACTGTAAATTTGCTGTTGGCTATATTTGCTTCTGGCAGTCTTAAGGAGAGGGGGAGGGGGGGGGGGAGTCTACTCAAAGAAACTGCATCTAGAACTGTACAGCTCCCCACAGACGTCTGTGTGACCAGATGAAACAGGTTGCAGAGAAAGAGGAATTTACACCTGTCCTCGTTAAATTTTTTTCTTTTAAACATACATGAAGCCTTAGTATTGTATCTGCGATGTTCAGTATTTCTCACCACTGCTGCTGTCCTTTCAGTTTGTTTTTTGTTTCTTTTTCTTTTGGACAATAAGAAATCAATGCACTGTATTTTATATTTGAAACTGTAAGCAAAATAACAACTCTACATGTACCTTCCAGTCTGCTTTAACATGTCCAACATCTTAGCTTGAAATACAGGATCAACTGCTTCTACACTCACACCCTATTCATAAAATAAATTCATAAATAAAACAAAAATATTAAAATAACTACCTTTTGAGGAATCATCATTATTTTTTCCCACACATGGATCTTCTAAAGAACCAGTCGTTAAAACTTTATAGCAAAAATTTTGAGATTACAGTGTTTAAAACTTTCATCAATACCAAATGATGTGAGGCTGAGGGCCAAACAACACAGTATGATACAGAAAACACGTACAGTATAACATTCTTGCAAAGGACAAATAAATTTCCAGTTTGGCTTTTGGCCCAGGCCTGCTCTGTCATTGTATGTATAATATATAGATTCAGCCAAGCCTAAAAGCAAAGCTACATGTATGTGTACATACAGGGTTATTTATTCCTACAATAAGTTAACCTGGCTTGAACCTGCAATCCAATCGAAACCCAGTACCTGGTCAGCAGTCAACTTAAAAAAAAACAGCTGACCACGATTACATGTAGCTCTAAACTTGAGAACATGATATGGTCATGTGATACTGGTCAGCGGATACCTTCTTTTGACAGGTGTCAATTGGCCATAACATGGGTGATCAATATCAAAGATGTACGCTGTAAACTAACTGGGGACAAGTATACAAGTATTGATTCTCTAAAGCTGAGCCCATATGGTCACATTGGCATCAAGGCTGCTGCCTAAGAAAATTTTCCAGGAGCCCTGCGGGCTTCCAACATTAAAAGTCAGCAGCCCGAATCATTTTTTTAAGAGCCAAGTGAGGATGAATCAAGTGAGGCGCCTGTTTGGGCTACTTGTTCAGAAATTTGGTCGCCTGCGCTCGCAAATAAGGCGCCCCAGGTGACCGGGCGACCGTTAGGCAGCAACCTTGGGCACAGATGGAGGGCACATTCCACAGGTCAAGTCTAGGAGTCTCTGCTCCAGGGATGAAAAACTAGGCCAAACGTTTCTCTTAGACCAGAAACAGCATTTTTGTGGAGTTATTAGGGCTAGGAGACACTTTTGGTGTTGTTTATTTGTCTGGACATGTAGCACAGTGACATGAACCCTGACCTGTGGAATGTGACCTGCGTTTTAGACCCGCTGTAATAATAATTTGTGGTGTGTCACTGCAATTCTTATCTCTTGAGGGATATAAAAATGAACTTGCAATATTTGACCAGCCGTCCCTGCTGTTCCCCATGTGCACTAAATAATAATAAAATCAATGCATTGCATGATGTTTATACAGGATAAATCACTGTTTTCTGCAAACTTACTGTCCCACTCTGTGGCATCGCAAAAACATCAATGACTCTCACAGTGTAGTCATCTACAAATTCTCCCAGCATTAAACCCATGACTTCCATAGGAACTCCCGCTCGCCCTAAAAATTTTCAAAAACCAAGCAGAGAAAAATGGCATGCTGAGAAAAAGAGTATTTTTTTCATTACTAAACAAAGAAAAAGCTTTGAAGTGCCAATCTTCACGTCACCGGAGGCTATAATTATTATAGAGTTTACAGTAAGCAAATTACCAGGTGTTTTGAAGGGGCTGATGTCAAAAAATTTAGCCCAATTCAGCGAAAGGGAACCAGCAAACACATCAAGCAAAACGTAAAGTACATGTAACAATAGCTTCTTAAAACAATGAAGAAAGGTTTGAATAAAACCGCAATTACAAAGCCTGAGGAAGGGATGGACAAAACTGGATTGCAATTGGGGTTTTTGAAAACTGTTCACCTACATGTACAGTACAGTACTTAAGTGTTTTGTTTTTCAAAGTTGATGTCTTTCATTTGTAATTTTGGTCACAAAGCTTTGAGTTGAGCTGTGAAAGAAATAATTATAATTATTTCAGGGTTAACATTAACTTGCATAGCGAGTAGGGGTGAGTATAAGGTAAAACTACACATACATAAAATCAACTGGATGGCCATGACACAGTCTCTTTCATCATTGTAACGATTGATTTTTGGTCATAATTTACCATTAAAAATGAACTTACCATGCTTGAGCATCTGTCAAATAAATGCCAAGTGAACAATGGCATGAAAAACAAAAACAAAAACAAAAAAACACAAGGATGAGTAGCCATATCATTATTTTTAACTATCATGCACAATACAAAAAATGTCCCAGATTAATTCTAAAGGGCCAAAATACAAATCATTGTTAAGACAATTGCACACAATTATGTAAGTACAGGCACAGTACCAACTCAGTCCACATGCCCCACATAATCTGCTTGCTTTTCCCACTAAAAGTATGGTTCATTCTGTGAATGAAGCTGCTCTTTCTTGTTGAAATGATCTAATTTGCTATTCTTGGTAAACATGTATTTTTCGGTAACATTATTTAACTTTTACTTTACAACTATTAAAGGCCTGTTATGTTGGGTAGAATTTGAGACCTTCTGCGCTCCCATATACATGTATATATTTACAAGGTATCTTGCCAATCAATAAGATAATAATAATTTAAATGAAGTAAAGGGTCGCAATCAGTTGTACATGTAATGATACCTACATGTATCATCACATTTGACAGTGAGATAGAGAGGAACTTATTTGTACAATGTAGTTAACAAAATTAATGAAAATACCTGTAGGATTCAAAATCTTTCCAAAATGCTTAGGATGAGTCAAAAAGACAACAGCTCATGCAATTATGGATAAGATTACTTTACTTAGTGAGTACTGGAAGTGATTGAGAAAGAATAATAATTATTATTCATCAAAGACCTTCATGATTTACAAAGTGAAATCAGCACAGTGTACCAATATTAGTAATGATAGTACACTGTATGTAATTATTAATTTTACTTCAATCTTAAAATACTATAATGCTTCTTTTTTATCAAGCCATTAATATTTTATTGCTCCTTGGACAATGAATCTCTAATTGGTTGGTTTATGACCACTAGAAAAATCTTCCACAATAATAAAAACCCAATTAAACTTACAACAACATAACAGCACACATTACCTTAAGAAGAGCAAGTGATGAAATATAAACTTGTTCGGCTGTGTCTACAACTGGGGCATCACTTGGTGGTGACTTCAAATAAATCAAATTAAATCAATATTAGCCCATCAGTCAGCCAGTCAATCAGTCTATCGACTATTGGTCAGTAAGTCAATCATTAGTCATTCACTCAATCAAGCAATCATTAGTCAAACAGTCAGTTAATCAGTCTGTTCCTCACTTAGTTGTACTGAAAGTCAAATACTGTTTATCAGATGATGTATTCAAGATTTTTTTTTTTTTCAAACAAGTTGATTGGCTACTGTAGATATCAGAATACCCATCCACTTTCATTCAACTTCCTGCAGTCACCATACATACAGTACAACAACAGAGAAACAATAACACTTTATGATCAAAAGAAACGTGTAGTTGTAAAGTACATACATGTAGTTCATAAAGTGTAGTTTGTAAAGTGTAGTTGTACATGATTGTATGCCAACTTAACGTTCAACATTCTCCCACTTTGGGACTGTGGGAGCACTACTTGTAGTTATCTACCCTCTCAGAGTTCAATTTGTCGTGACTACAGAACTGCAGGAGTGCTACATTGTATTATGTCCCACTTAGAATTCAGTGTTTCTTGACTGCGTGAGTGCAAGACTGCAGGCCTGGAGTACTAGTAATCTATCCCCTTCAGAGTTCAATTTTTCATGACTACAGTATGTAACTATGGGAGTACTTAGTCTAGTATGTTCCCACTTAGAATTCAGTGTTTCTTAAGGACAGTGCCTACTATTGTTATTGCGCATATGTTTTGCGCATCTCGAGATACTCAGATTTCCTATCGGCGGTGCTTCTTTATTCAGGGATATTTCTGCGCCGGTCAAAACTATGCGGAAAAAGCAGAACTTAGGAAGTGCTCTTGGTATCCAAAAAGAAAATTGGGGGTAACCATGCATTTTTCAGAGATAATTAAGCTTTAATTTGGAAAAAACGCCATACATTGCTTTGTATTTTAAAGCTTTTTACAAATGTTGTTGATTAATTATCTTCGAAAAATGCATGGTTACCTCCAATTTTCTTTTTGGATTTCAATAACACTTGTTAAGATCTGCTTTTCCTGCACATTCAGTAAACCGCCCAAAAATACCTCTGAATTAGTAGGCACCGTCCTTAACTGAATGAGTGCAGAACTGCAGGAGCACTAATAATGTCCCTACTTAGAATTCAGTATTTTCTTGACTGCAGGAGCACTACTTTAATCAGTGTGCCCTCTAAGCATTCAGTATTTCTCAGCTGGGGGAGTGTGGTACCAAGGTACAGAAGTTGTACAACTTCAAAGTAGCTGGGTATTCTGGAATTGCTCTTTACAGTAAATTCACCATTCTAAGAAAGATTTTGCGATCCGATATTCAGTCTACATCTACATCTATTAGAGCGGTTTTCAATTGAGTGTCGAAAGTAATTAGTGAATTGCTTTGGTTCCGCATTACTTCACTCAGTGATTGGTTCAAAGTTCTTGTGCCACTTTTTCAACCAATCGTGGCTCACGTGTGCACATTTTCCCGCGCTTTGTGTTGGCTACGCGTAATTACTTCGAGTTTTGATTGGTTTACCAGATTGTCTTCGTTCCTTTTCATTGGCCAGAGTAATTACTGTACTTTGGTTTTCGTTTTGGTTTTGGTTATACAACACTCAATTGAAACTTGCTCTATTATAATCCACAAAGGTTTTCCCATACACGTCGGCATGCCAGTTAGTCCATCAATTGATCACTTACATCAGGATATCACTGGTCATAAATTGGCAGTTTGATGAAACGTTTGATGAAATGTTGCGGTGTATTCTTAAATTACTGTTTTAAGAACATTTAGCAGTGTATTGATGACAATGTGGGTGACAATTGAGCTACTTTCGATATCAAAAGTTGGGATCTGGCTGTCGCGGAAAAAAAAAAACCAAAAAGCTAAACACTGATCAAGTATTTTAAATGAGGTTAGCAGAAATCCAGACAATTTCTATAACCTTGCAAGATAACTTTTTACCACAATTGCTTGTAATCTCGCAACCTGATTGGCTAATTTTCCGTTGCGGATGAGAGTCGAGACACATACACATGCTCGCCTAGCTAAATTTGTCACGCAATGCAATAGCCAATCAGGAACGTTCATTTTGGGAAATAAACCAATCATATCGCGAGAAAGTTATAGGCAACGCTTGCTCTTTCTTTGTGTTACGATTTTGGCCTCGCTTAGAAATAAAAACTTTCTTTGGCGTTGAATATTGTGATAAAAACAATCGAAAGCTAAGTGGTTCAGCGTTGTCTGTACTCTTATCAACAATGATCAAAATGTAGTGGACTCGATTTGTTAAATCTCGAGGATTTGGAGATTTGTTAAATCTCGAGGATTTGATTTGATTGATCGAGGATTTCGATGAATCGAACGATTGTCTGAAAGTAGCTATTAAACCTACATCATATACAGTACTCTTATTAGTGAGTTAATTTATGTGATTAAAACAACTGATGACCAATTTTCAACTTACCTGTCCAACTCCAGGTAGACCACCAGATCCTAAACGTAAAATTCTGTCCATATTGTGGAAAAACTGAAAGTATTTCTTTCCTAAAATTGCCGTGAATCGCAGCAAATGACAATGCAGATTTCAAGATGGCGACTGCAAACTCCGCTGACACATCACTGACTCATAATTGGCTGTCTCCAGTGCTCCCTCGGTCAAAAGGCACAACAATTCGTACCAGTTTTTTTGGATGTCACGCATAAGAGTCGCGTGACGCCCCAATAACGGCTGCGAAGGCGAGACCTGACAACCCTGCATTTCAGTTTATTTCTTTTTTGGTTCAGTCAAGTGTACATTCAGTTATGTGATCGTGCAAACAATAATTCTCCCACATTAGGAGTTCACCAGGGGTATTAAACTGAGCTCCTGTCCCACATTCCTCCGATCTCTTTTTCTTTCACCTTGAAAAGGCGGTTTGTTGAGAGAAAAACTTACTTCCATTGAAGAGTAATATCTTGAAGGAAGGCAACAGCTATTTTACATTTTTGCACGCTCCACGTGCGGCCCCATTTTCATTTTTTATCTCCCTGGTAAACAATACTGCCGGATTACATTTGAGCCTCCTTCTTCATTCCATAATAATTTTTCATTTTCGAACTAATTCAGCTCCTGGATGGTTTTAGATGCACATCTTACTCGGGAATCGTGAAGTCTGCACAATGGCTCGACGCTTTCATAGCAATTAGCCGTAAACGATCCGTGAAAGTTTATCAGTAATCTCGGCTCTGATTGTAAGAACTCAGTTTCACTTATTACTTTGTTGGCAAGCTTCAGAAGCACGCAAATAATTTTTTTTTCCAAAAGGAAAGGTGAAGTCCTCATAAAATAAAGAAAAACAAAGGATTTTTTTTTTCAAATTCGTGAATTGGCTTTATTGATGAAGAACCACATCTGACCAAAAAAGAACACGGCACGTGGCTATGCACGATAAATCGCAGCAAATGAACTGTAATTAAACTACATCTGAGAAGCGTGAGTTTGCAATTCGACCAGACCATCTAATTGCAATTTGGGGCCAGTGCGCACTTTTATAACTTAAACCATGCCTCCTTCATATGCAAGGGAATCGTAACATGAAAACTCTGGTGGATTCTCCGTTCTTTCAAGAAAAACGTTGGAAAAGAAGCTTTTCGTATTCACCAATTTGATGGAAATGCGAGTTGACCAGGTTTGACGGTTAACAAAAATGAACTCAAGGTACATTAGTCTTCATCCATTTTTTGCAACCTCGGCTTTTATTCGTGATTATGTCACTATATATGAAGGATGGGGAGTGAAACGTTATCCAAAGAGTTGATGTAATTAAATTAACCGCGTAAGACAGATTTATGGGCTGACATTTTAATCGTGAGCCCTTCGTCAGAGCAAATGGCTGGTATGATCGTGTACGTCAGTTTTTGCGAGACTTAAGAAAATTTGCCTTACACTTGGGTTGAGTTAGTATGAGGAGTCTCCCTCTACTAACTCTGATCTGGGATATTTCAAGGTCTTTCATTTGTTTCAGGATACAATCGTCCTCTTAAGCCTACAATGTAGTTTTCAAAAGCAACGCAATCACAAGCCCAAGCATAAGAGCGCTTATTTCACCGTGAAAACGGGGTTTACGCAAGAATAGGCAGAAGCACAAGGATCAAACTTTTTCCTTTTCCTTGTGCTTTGCGCTTCTGCTTGCGTTCGATTGCGTTGTTTCAAAACGAAAGGCAGCATAAGCACAAGGGAATTTGTTGCGTCTGGCCAATTAAAGCACTCGTTCTAGATTCCCTTCGTCTGAACATTTGAACAAAATGGCGGTTGCTGAGGTTGATTTTGATGCTTATGTCGACGTTTATTTTCACAAGCATAAGCTGTTGTGCTTTTCCTTGCGTCGCTAGTGAAAACCAGGCTTTACGGTCTCTTTACTTTCGAGTGCGTTCGATTGACCGTATTCCGGGATAGGAATACATGGAATAGAAGTTACAAATCCTTCAGTTAGAGCAGTTTTCAATTGAGTGTCGAAAGTAATAAGCGAATTTCTTTGGTTTTGCACTACTTCACTCAGTGATTGGTTCAAAGTTCTCGCGCCATTTTTTCAACCAATCAGAAGTGAAACCAAAACCAATCGTGGCCCGGGCGTGCACATTTTCCCGCGCTTTGTGTCCGCAACGTGTAATTACTTCGAGTTTTGATTGGTTTAC
>NC_090873.1:6295292-6302792 GCF_036669935.1 Montipora foliosa | reverse complement strand
GACACCCGTCTTGAGTAAAGCTCTCGAAAGTTTTCTCTTATTCTGGTTACTACCATGATATATCAAACCTTATATTGATAATTTTCAGTTCGGAAATACTACAAACTGTTCCACAACTCATGCATTAATACTTCTGATCCATAACTGGCTGGAAGCACTTGACAGCCCTGTTAGCATCATAAGAGCCTGCATGATGGACTTTTCATAGTCATTCGATCGAATAGACTGCAACTGCAAGTACTTGGCGTCCCTCCGATATTGCTTAAGGACGGTGCCTACTAATTCAAAGGTATTTTGTCCCGGCTTATGAATATGCGAGAAAAGCAGACCTTAACAAGTGTTATTGAAATCCAAAACGAAAATTGGGGGTAACCACGCATTTTTCAAAGATAATTAATCAACAATATTTGTAAAGAGCTTTAAAATACAAAGCAATGTATGGCGTTCTTTTCCAAATTGAAGCTTAATTATCTCTGAAAAAATGCGTGGTTACTCCCAATTTTCTTTTTGGATACCAAGAGTATTTGCTGAGTTCTGCTTTCTGCGCATAGTTTTAAACTGCGCAAAATATCCTAGACTTAGTAAGCACCACCAATAGGAAACCTGAATATCTTGAGATGCGCGTAACGTATGTGCAGTAACAATAGTAGGCACCGTCCTTAACTTGTGTGCCGATTTTCTTCAAGAGCGTAATCTTCGCGTCAAGCTAGGCCACGTAAAATCAGCATGGCATCAGATAAATGGATCAGTTCCTCAAGGTATCAAACTGGGGCCTATTTTCTTCTTGATTATGATCAACGACTTCGGAGCCCACCTCCCAATCTAAAAGTACGTACGCGTCGATGATTGTACGGTCTACGAAATTGTGTCAAGATCGTCTACCTCGTCACTCCAGACCAGTATCGATAAAATCTCTGAATGGACTGACTATAACAACATGCGATTGAATATCAAAAAAACAAAGGAGCTCCGGGTATCCTTTACAAGGTCCTCTTTTGCACTGGATAATCATTCCTCGGCTGATACCGAAATCGACGTTGTTGACCACTTCAAACTCCTCGATGTGAAGGTCTCATCAAATCTGACCTGGACCTCTCATATTAATAACATGTGTTCCAAGGCTAGTAAACGTTTATATGCTTTACGTATTCAGAAACTCTCTGGCCCCCCCCCCCCCCCCCAAAAAAAAAGATCTCATAACTGTCTATTGTGCCTTCACACGGCCTGTTCTTGAGTACGCCTGTCAAGTGTGGCACTTTTCACTACCACAGTACCTTGCCGATGAAATCGATTCTGTACAAAGTCGTGCCCTACGGATTGCACTACTGAACCTATCATACGCTGAAGCACTCCGAACCCCACAAACCCTCATACACTTAACCAACGACGGCAAGTCACGGCAATGCCAGAAACTATACAGGAACAATCGTGCTCAAAGAAACAACAACGGAACCTTCTTCCGGAACCCAAGCAGCACAAATACAACCTACGCAGTCCAAGAACCTTCGACAAGTTCGCAAATACAGAACAGCACGCTTCCAAAAGAGTTTCATTCCTAGCTGCCTTAACAAGTGGGACAATATGGGCCTACGAAGTCAATTAGATATTTTTAATAACATATTTTGAAATTTTTGTACATCGATCACCCCAAACTTATTGTAAGTATCATGTTTTTAAAAACCTTTTAGTTTGCAAATGATATCCCAATAAACTATTACTATTACTATTACGTTCCGTCAAAACTTTAAATTTGGTCATTTCACGTAGTAGTTTTGACGAGTACTGGAGAGAATTGTTCAAAAAGGCGTGCCGCACAAGCAGCACGATCATTTTGGTTCTTTTAGCCAATAATATTACATGTACTCCTTTTTGGCGTCGTCGTTTCTTAGACTCCCTAATATAGGGGTTACCGTTTGCATACTATGTCATGTGATCTAACTCTGGGGACAAATTGTGCATAAGACGGGGTAAGTGTGGCACCCACCCCAGCCGTAAACACCGTAGAAGCAATTGAAAAAAGGGCCTTCCGGTATCCTTCGACTGTGGTCGGCCTCTTGTCTTGTTTGTTATCGTATACATAATAGCAAAACGCAAACAGGTTATTTCAACCTGACCCTGCTTTCTGCTGTAACCTCGGTCTTAAATCTATCATAATAAAATACCTTGACAGCCATAGAATTCCACTCTCATTGCAAACCAGCTGCTCCGCTTTCCGACTAGTAGTGGTCTGATGCGAATATAGCGTGATGTGATTGGTTGGCTCAGCTCGTTGTAGACCACGGTGTCTCGATTTTTGTTTGCAATGAATTCCTAATTGGTAACAAACAAATAGAAACTAGTTGTCATCAGTTTTAATTTTGGATAAATATCACTGCGGAATTAACAGATATAACACATTTTTTAAGGTCATGCTTGTGATTGTATTCACGGTTTCACATAGTATTGCTGATTCTAATTAGCCAGTATCCAAAAATACCGTACCATAATGCTCTTTGTCCCTCCAAAACTTTGTGGAAGCATTGTTTTCCAGTTTCTCTTGGGACCGTTGTAAGTCCCACGAAAAAAAAAGAACAATGCTTATGCAAAATTTTGGAGGGACAAACAAAGAGTATTATGGTATTTTTGATATTGGCTAATTTGTGTTTAGTTCAGCTAGGGTGCGTTCCATCGGCCCTATTCCCGAAAAAAATTATAGAAATGATGGTTTAGTACAGTGATTTTGTCTTTTTCGTGTTCATAGTTGTCTTTTCTACATATTCAACGTATCGTAATTATCTCAGATGACCACTAGTCATTTAAAGGTTTTTGAATGGATGCAGACGTTGCTAACTTATTGACTCTTGAACCGTCCTCCCCTCCCCCCCCCTCCCTCAATTGACGAGTAAAATCGTCTGGCGTTAGACAGAATAAAATCTATTACAATGTAAGTTTCTCGCCCAGGAGTCAATGCGTTAATGGGGACAAAGTTTTACAGTGGCCATGATGTCGAGGTTGTTAACCCATTGGCTGACCTGAACCACCGGGGTATCTCTCATTGATGAGTAAAATCGTTTGGCGTTAGACAGTCAGAGTAAAATCTATTACGTCTCACTCCTTCTAAGGTGATTTGGTGACGTAACTCGGAGGACTGGGGAGCAACATTTTAACGCCGTATCCCACAACCGCGCGCGGCCTTATTTTCGAATTCAACATGGCCGAGGCGAAGCTAGATCTCGTCGGGTCCACTTAAATGTTCATTCAGTAACAGGAAATGTGGTAGACACGGAATGATCCGTTGAGTTTTGGCGATGGAAATGCCGCAGGGAGTTTGGAAACAACACCTAAGGCCGCGCACGATTGTGAGATACGGCGTTAAGATTTTTCTTCCCCGTCCCCCAGATTACGTCACCAGATCACCTGGTTGGAGTCAACGGATTAAGCCTCTGGCTTTGGTTCCTTTTCGAGAGTGTAGCTCTCTTTAGGATGGCGCGAATTAATTAAAACAAAAAAATCAGCCTTTTTTTTTTTCATCGCATCCTAGCATTTATAAATTTACTGAAAATTTTCATCCTCATGCAAAGAGTGTTTCATTTCCAACCAGTCAATTTAAATATCCTTTGTAAAGAAGACCTTAAATGATGAGCTAATGAACTTTAAGTGCCAACTGTGAGTAGCGCTCAGGTATTTTAATACCTAAAATTGGGGACTCTGTGCAAAAGTCAAATCAAAGTCAACGCATCATTGGTTGGTTTAAATTTCTGAGGAAAGGGGAAAACCCGAGTACCCGGAGAAAAACCTCTCGGAGCAGAGCAGACAACCAACAAACTCAACTCAGTGTGACCCAATTCTTAAACTGTGGTCTACAGTTCATCCAAGGTCATACAAATCCTTCAAAACTTCTAACTAAACAGACACAACGGTCACACTACATTACTTACCAGACCATTAAACTCGTGTAAACGAAAAGAAGATGGAGTCATTATTATAGATTGCAACTGTGAATCATGCAGTTGAGTGTCAGGTTAGCCTGCGAGCAAGCTCTCTTTCGGGGTGCGCCCACCCACCCCGAAAGAGAGCTTGCTCGCAGGCTAGTGTCAGGTTAGCTCTTTGCGAATCCAGTTAAGGCACACCTTTTCAGTGGCTCCTCCACCGTTGTAATACTGAAAGTTCACACCATCATCACTAAACATCAGTTGGTATTTCTCAACCCATTTGGGTCTTTCTCGGTAATTGGTTCCTCCCTGTGTTGCTATCCCCGACACGTTTCTGTTTCCGCTTCCAAAATCAACCTGGAACCATTGCATGTTGTCTTTAACGCGCGCAGACCAAGATCCTACTTTGCCTGACGGTACTTTGTAGTTGAGTCTTCCTCGTGACGCCTGGTGTTCAGCTTCACTGGTTGAAGCAGTGATTTGGTCGTCTTTTATTTTGCCACTTTCCATTCCAAGAGCCGTGTGGCATTCTAATAAGCGAAGAAGGAAAGAATATTTTTTCTCCAAATGTCAGTGCAATCAAACGATTTTCTCCATTACACGGAGATAACAATGCTGCAATGTACAATTGCTGGTGGACGAACAGAAAACAACCTATTCGTGGCTGTTGATTGTCATCTTGAAGAAGAACAGTTATGGTTGAATAATTTTATCTCGTATTTTCCTTTAAACAGTCGGCTAGATTGTCGAATACCCGGCCCACCAAATGTCGTACTTAAAAAAGCTGCCACCGCGGTCCCGCAGTCGTGTTTAACAATACTGCTTCCGCGTCCACCAAATGTCTTACTTAACTGCAAAACTGCCAACGCAGCCCCGCAGTCGTGTTTAACAATGCTGCTTGTCCGCAGTGGCATGGGACAGAAAATGATATTCATATAATCAACTCTGTTCCTAAACTGGGTATTCTGCAATCGCTCCAGTTCTTAAATTTCATTTTGCTGTTCCGTTAACTACAATTTTCACGAGATCGCGTGAAGAAGAAAGGATTCGTTTACTGATTAAGCCTAAGAGCTCGTTTCAGTGATTAGGTCTAAGCACTCTCCTAAAATTTTAGCTTTCATTTTGCGGTTCGGCTCACTACACTTTTCATGAGATCGTGTGAGGAAGAAAGCACTCATTTACTGATTAAGCCTTAGCGCTCGCTTCAGTGATTAGGCCTAAGCATTCTCTTAAAATTTTAGCTTTCACGTTGCGGTTCGGTTAACTACACTTTTCATGAGATCGTGTGAAGAAGAAAGCACTCTTTTACTGAGTAGCGAAGGCTTTCTAGTTGACCACCAGTTTTCATTCAACGACTACGGGACTGCGGACTGCGGCGTCAGTTCATTTCACTGCTTGCCCTTTAACACTTTTCTTTTCATTCATCGACTTCGGGACTGCGGACCGCGTTGGCAGCTTTTTTAAGTAGGACATTTGGTGGGCCGGGTATTCTGCAATTGCTCCCAAAATGAACATAGGCTGGTTTACATGTGTAGCTGGGGAGTTGAACCAGCAACTAACAGGAACAATTAACTCAGCTAGTGATCACAGCGGGTGTTCAACCGGAGATCTCAGAATCTCAAGGCCTTGACTACCTATCTCCGCAACCTCTCATTCGTTTCTTCGTAGTTATGTAAGTTGTTTTTGCCTTCTAATGCTGACATTTATATCTCCCGAATCGAAGTGATGATGAAGATTGCTAATAGACCATTTTTCAGTTTTTACACTCAGATATGAGGCCTTAAAATAAAAGCGAGGCTGGAGTTGACCATGTTTTGATACAAACTTCACTGCTTTTCTTATAATAATAATAATAATAATAATAATAATAATAATAATAATAATAATAATAATATTTGGACACGAGTCTGTCTCTAGAGTACCCTGAACCATCGTGCCGGTCTGTGAGCGATCTTGAGACAGAGATCATTGGGCCAACTGATTGAAAGAACATCTCAAGAAGGCAAATATGGAAAAACTGAAAGAGAAGATCAATGAGGAGAGGTGGCATGGACGGCTCCAGCAGGCTAGATGGTAGCCTTTTTGGGATGTCCCAGTTTATGTCCAGCACACTATCGTCAAGGCAAATAGAGTGGACGCTCGATTTGTGGACCACAAAACTAAGAAGGTGTAGGCTGTGGAGATGTCCTGTCCATCGGGAAAAGAAGTCCGAGAAGAGGGCTAAGTACGGGCCTTTGCGATTCGAGCTGAAGAAGTAATACCCTGGCTATGACGTTGAACAAGTTAACATCATCATTGACGTGTTAGGGGGATGGTCAAGGGATGTAGCTCTTTGGCAGCAGGGGCTATGGCGTATCGAGAAGGATGCAGAAAGCCGCGATCTTGAATTCTCTCAACATAGTGAGAACTTTCAATATAATTTTAGTATCGGAGAACTTTAGATTGTTTATTAGATTTATATCTTTTTATCTTATATTATTTAATTTTATTAGTTCTTTCCGACTGCATAGGTCACGCTGCGCGCCCTATGTTGTTGTATTTCAGCATCCATACGTTTACATGGCATTGCGCCAGACTATATTACCAATCTAGTTGAGTTATATTTGGGTCCAAGTATAACTTGCGATCCACCAATAGTCGTCTCCTTGTCCCGTTCAAGCGTAAACATAAGAAGACAATGGGCGATCGATCGTTTGCAGTGGCTGCACCTTCACTCTTGAACTCACTGCCACCTGAACTACGCACAATCTCGGACCTTAGCTCGTTTAAGCGTCAACTCAAGAGACATCTCTTTAGGGCTGCTTTTTATTAATAGAAGTAGAAATCGCACAATAGCTTTTATTTGCAATACTATTATTATAATTTTATATCTAACTTAAATACAGCTCTTGTTATAACTTTATTGGTAAATTGGATTTTTACTATTATAGCCTACATTTTTATTGTCACTATTGCATAGATCTTTATTTTTGACATTGCAATGCGCGCATGATCATTGTATGGAATGCTCGCAACAGAAGTATTAAATTAATACTATTATTATCAACTGCTCATAGTAATAATAATAATCATCATCATGCTCATCATCATAATCACTTTATTTAAGTATCAAGGTTTTTTAGCCAAGCACGAGTGCTCTACTAATTGGGAAGACTACAAATAAACTGAAATTAGAAATCAAAAAATAAATAATAAATCAAATTATAAATAGAACCTCGTTAACATTACAACATGATTTACACAAGAAAAGCAAGGAAGTTTGTATCAATAAGGTCAACTCCAGCCTCGCTTTTATTTAAAGGCCTGGTAACTGAGCACAGAATTGTAAAATGGCCCAGCCGGACCACGGAGCTTCTCGGAATGAAACGTCAATGATAAAAATCCCAAATGGCCGGAGGCAAATCATTTGGCCATTTATTAGTGCAGCTGAGAAATTAAATCAGGGATGTACAGGAACAGCTGCAGCTATAGTGGTCACAACTGGTCTGGAACCGGGGACCTCCATATCTCAAGGCAATTACCCTGACCACTGCCCCACTCGGCCATGCTCATAATTATGCAAATTAATTATACATAATTATGCAAATCC
>NC_090873.1:6260292-6290292 GCF_036669935.1 Montipora foliosa | reverse complement strand
TGTAAGTCGTAAAAGAGACGACCTTAAATTTGTATAATTACAGAAAATTAAAACTGATTTCCTGATTGACTTGTTTCTCAAGAACTCAGTTTTCACTTGAGCACCACGCGTGATCGTACGACCAACCAATACGAGAAGAACGGACTCTTCTTAGGTCTAGGTCTAGTGTTTCTGATAACATGTAAATCAGCAGTAATATAAACTGGCTAGTCATCGAATCCTTACAAGTTCATGATTGGTTCCCCCTAACGTTTAGACAACATTAAAGATTCAATTTGTACCTGATCATGAGACTTGTTCCTTTCGCCTGTTAGGTAGTCTGTCCAAGGCGAACCATGATACTCTGAATAAATACTTTGGAAAGCTTTAATATTTTTGTGAATACTAAACGTTATAAAGTGGGCTTAGTGGGACATTAGCGCTTGCTGACTCCGCAGTTACCATATCTAATGAGGCAAAATTTTGACTCAATATGGTGTAAGCTCTCGTAAGCGACTACCTCCCGTAAGCGAGCACCTCGAATTTGAATTTGGGTGGTCGCTTACGGTAGGTTCGACTGTATTATTATTGTTATCGTTATCGTTATCGTTATCGTTATCGTTATCGTTATCGTTATCGTTATCGTTATCGTTATCGTTATCGTTATCGGTATCCGTATCGGTATCGGTATCGCTTTTGCTTTTGCTGTCGTGATCGTTATCGTCTTTATTTATCATTATTTTATCTTGTATCGAATCATGTCATTCGATGCAGTTCGTGTTTAAAGCTTGAACAACAAGTTGCTGCCCACTACCGTAGGTGTTCAAGACCCAGCTATCATGTTGTATTTTTCCTGTTCCCAGGATACATGCTCTCTGCATGATGTCCCAGTTTCTCCAATTATTACTTGATATTACATCCTATTACATGATATCAATGGAACAATTTTAACAGCTTTACACTTCTTTTCTTTCGCCAACTCCGTTGTCGTTATCATTATCAGTATTATTTCTCTTTAGTGTTGTTAGCTAACTACCTGTCTGACTCTCAGAAGCCTTTGATAGGACAGCAAGTGGGAAAAAGGTAATTACGAGGAAGAACGCTGTTTTCGAAACATCCATGTCTTCTTCTGCAAAGAGAAAAAAACCAACAACAACAAAGCGAAGACTGTGAGATAAAAACTCTACGCTCTCATTCGTAAACATTTGAACATAGTGCAACTACTGAATTCTTCAAGGCTGTTTTAATTGGCTGTTTCGTAGTTACTTCAATTTCCCTTTCAAAGCAAGTTAAAGTGTGAATTCCGATCAAGTTCACTGTTCACGCTTACATTTTTAAGTGTCCAACAAATTACCCTCAAAAACATTGTAGAACTTAACTTCGTTTTGCGTCAATTTGCTAATTTGATTGGTCAAAGGAAAAACACGTGCTAATTGATCAGCCAATCAGAAGCTGAACAAAAATGTCACTTGAATTGCTCCTGCTTTGGGTAAATTTGGTTCGTTTAGTGGTCATCCATTTTTAAAAGAGTCACTTTCCGTTTTTACCTATCAAGTCACGCTAAAATGCCAAAAAACAAGTGAGTGGTACTTGGAATCTCGCAAATATTTATCTTTTTCAAAGTTCTTTCTTTCTTTCCTTTGTCTCCCGCTTATACCAGTGAGATGTCACTGGAAGAAAGAGTCGTCTATCCAGTGCAAATTGAAATGCCTGGGATAGGAAATTTTGTATGGTTCCCATGGCTGTATCAATACATGTAATATCTCTTTCTCTTCCGACCCCTAGCCTTTTATAACTACTGAATGTTGCATGGTAAGGACGTTGGGGTGGATGGTGTATTGTTGAATTTGACTTCTTGATTCCTTGGTAAAGGGTGTGATAATGTGCTTAGTTCCTAGTTCTTTTCTGTCGTTAGAGTTCGGAATCTTATCGCTTTCAGGATTTTTTAGACTTATCGGTATAGTTTTCAAAATGCGTCTTGGCCAGATAGTCACACAAACCATGTCATCTTTATTTTATAAGAATGTCTTATTAGCGTTAGTGATCATTTTGGTGAGAAACACACGGAAAACAATGTATTTTAAACCGAAAAACGTGGTGTGAGGCCAAAATGGACATAGGAAGGGTGGGAGGGTTGAAAGGGGGGGGGGGGGAGGGGGACATAAGACTCGAATAACTAAAATAATACCACTTAACCTTCGATGAAAAGACATTCTCCAAAATATCCTATTCAACGTTCAATCAAAAGCTCTACAAATGTAATCAGTTGAGCTCAAAATCCTGCCCAACATTCAAGAAAATTTCCAAAATAGTCCGACCTGGCATTCAATAAAGGCCCCAAATGATCGCATCCAACTTTCAACCCAAAGCGTCTCAAATGATGTTATCCATGTAATTTCAAGAGAATAAAAGACCAAGGAGGATTCAAACGATGTTGCCTACCTTCAGTCTTAAAAGTTCTTTTGACGAATGGGCATAAAATTACAATTGGAGAGCCGGGCTCTTTAGGTTCTGAGTAAGCGTATAAAACCCGCATTACCACTCATACAGCTCTGCTTTACGAGTCGAAAATGCTATCTTCTTTTAGTGAGCAGGGTTCCCCAAAATGAAGGTTCGATGAACGCTTTATATTTTACGATAAAGTTAGGAGAGAGAGTCCAAAACCTCATGGACCGTGCCTTGTACTTCCATGCTTTTGGTCGTCAGATAGAGGTCTTACATTTATGGGGCGTAAGGTAGCTCTTTTCACGATTAATAATAATAAATTAATGCTTTTCGTCTACAATCAACGTTCTGGTTGTCAGTAAGAATTAATACGTTTTTCGCGGAGAATGTTGTCTCTTTTCTTTTCCTTTTTGCAACCCTTGGCCGGTAAGATTAATTTCCTCTTCTTAATTTTTTTCTTTTTACAACCTTGAGACCTTTTCCCCCTAACCTAAAATTAAGCACCTTAAAGCTTACAGATAAAAATTCTTATACGTCCAAAAAAAGTCAAGACACAAAGATACTTACCTTCCACAGTGGTGAACAGTGGACTTTAATGTGAAGACGAGCTGGTGTAGACTAATTTGAAAGCGGGTCATCGTTGAAGCTTATTTTATTTCCAATCGGTAACATTGATCTGCAGGGCTTCAATTGTTAAACTGCTCCCACGCGTAGCATGTTTTTCTGCCCCCTGGTATGTAAAAGTTGCGAAAGAAATTACAACTAATATTTACTTAGGTTGTGGGATGCGTTCATAATTTTGTTCAGCAAAATTAATTTTGAAAATAATGCAGGCGTACGTACTGCCAAGTGAAATGCTGATGAGGGCATGAAGATGATGTTGATAGTTTTAAATTACAAACATTCTTTATTTCTTTAATTTTCATGGGATTTGAAAGTGCCGCGAATCAGGTAGTAGCCAAAACACGGGGTCCGGGTCGGGGTTGGGGTGCCTTTTTTTCCCACATTTTTTTGTTTCAATTTTAGTCGTTATTCTCCTCTACTGTTGTTTTCGAATGACCAAAAACATTAAGGAACGTACGGAAGCTATGAAAGTTCTCAAGAGTCAAGGGATTAAATCCAATATCACGATAAAAAATACAAGAGCATTTAAAACCATTTTGCGAAAACAAGCAAAATGAGAACGTTGCTCGACGACGTTTTAATTGTCTTGCGGAGAAGGTTTTTAAGAAGTAAACATTAAAATGTGGTTTTAAAATGTGGAGTTCAGCGAGTCTTCAGTGTCTCTAGGAGAGAGCGTATATTCCCCAAAAAAACTTTCAGTCTGAAATTCTCTTAATTTCGAAAAACAAACAAATATGTCCCTTTCGTAGCTTCCGTATGTTCCATATTTTTAAAACTATTTCCGCCATAAATAAGGGAAAGATGCCGAACATTCGAATAGAACATTACAGGAGAATAACGACAAAAATTGAAACAAAAAAATTTGGAAAAAAAAACACCCCGGCCCGGCCCCAGCCCCGGCCATGGTCCCGAAATTTTGGCTACTACCCGCGAATCCATTCCATTCGAACAATTTTTAGTTTCCATGTGTTCTCAAAACATATTTATGAATCTCTTTCTTTATGTACTTAATTTCTTTTGCATGGTGAGATTGTTACCATCGTTGCAACTTTTCCTTGGAAGGAACTTTGTTTAAACTCATATGCCTGTTGTCATAAAATTGATTAATTTCTCTCAAAAACAATTTAAATTATTACGGTTGATTTTTTTACATGATTCTTTTATTACTGTGACTGATGATCTTTTTGGAAATACTCCGAATATTCTTAAGCTTGCTCCACAAAACTTGTTGAGGTAAAACATTGAGAGAGAAGATTCAACGTAAAATAAAGTTATTATTTTCATGTTCAAAGAGAATTGATCCTCGCACTTTTTTGCCCAAGTTACTGACGCAAATGTTCGAATTCATGATCTCTGCGATGCCGGTGCAATGATCTATCAACTGAGCTATGAAGCCCATCGGGCGGCGGCGGGCGCGGCGGGCGCGGCGGCCGGCCGCGGCGGGCGGGCGGGGCACACAGCAAGAATCAGCTCACTTCGTTGGACTCATGTGTTCCCGTGAAGGACTCAATGAATGAAATTAATGTATCTATTTGTTGTAAGGGTTACAAACGAAAGGGAAATTTATTTCAACAGTTTTTTAAATGTTCTTTTTGTTTCAAGTTTTGTTTGGTTTCCGTCTTTCACTCACTAGTCTTGAGGAATTACCATTTGGTACATGACCTTCTATAATAAATATTTCGACAGGTGATCTTTTAATTAAATTGGACCCTTCTTGTATTCAAAGGCGATAAGCGGTCCTATAATTAAATTTAGTCAAAATTTTCGGACCATTTTCCTCATTTATTTGAATACCAATGAGGACTCGGAAATTAGGTGATAACAGCTTTAATAGTTATTAAGTAAGAAAGACTTTTTCGATGATAACTCTTAACAGTACCAGAATTCCGGCCGTGAGTGTCGATTATTTGGGAAAATTAGTGCTTGTCTTGCAATTAAAAACCCTTAATTGGCTCATCAAAGAAAGTAGAGGTTTTCAGTCGGAAAAGGTTAAAAAAATACATGGCCCTTTTCCCCCGACAAAATTCAAGCTTGTTCCAGAGAAAAGAAACTATTTTTTGCAAACGAGAATGGTTGTCGCAGATTCCCAATTACCTTTTTAATTTTACGCAACCACGAACGGAGAGGCCTTCGGTCTCGCTAATCTGGACGACTCGACTCGTGGTGCTTTTCCCCCGACAAAATCCAAGCATTTAAAAAACAAAAGGAACTTGAAGGAAGCGAGCTTTAGAAACGGATTGAAAAAGCCCACAGCATGCCGTCGATGTGTACTTCAACGTTTTCTTTGGAGGCAAGTTTCTTGTTCATGGGAAAAATTGCGACTGAACCGGGTTTCATTTGAATTGTAAAAGAATATTATTGAGTTATTTCCCTGTCGTGTTCCAACTTTTGAACCATCATGGCGAACCGAAATGATGAAAATTACAAGACTTTTTGCAGTTTTTTCCCACAATAAATGAAATGATGTGTTGTGAGAGGATTTGTCAACAACGTTTTAGGTCAACGTTCCGTTCTTGTTTTGTTAGCAAGGAGTTTCTTTGAAGAACTCAATTTGGCATCAGTGGCCGGGGACATGCGAGGTAGAATATTCCAACATGCGTTACATTGAAGGAAACAGTGAAAGTATTTGAACAGCAACCTATTACATTTTTCCCAACTTTTACGTTAATTCGCTCGAATAAAATTTGGGCTGTTAGATTTGAGTGAAAGCTTGTGCAGTAAAAAGCACCACAAGCTGCAATACTGAAGCTCAACCGTTCTTTTTAAAGTGGTTTCGTTAAGTATTTTACCAACTCGGAGGATAGGGACGAATCGTTCAAATTTCATCTAAGAAACTTACCCAAGATCCAAAGTTTTATTTCCTTCCTTCATTATAATGAATCAACAAAAGAGTTTATAAAGTAAGGTTATGATCCTGCCGCTGCTCGAAGGGTGTGCTTGGGAAGGGTTCTGCTTGTGAGCTAGCATCGTTTTCCACTTGGGCCACCGTGACTAGCTGCATTTCTTCTTAGCAAGCCTCGAAAAACGTGGCTATCCTGTCTCTGCGGTCAAAGCGGGCCATCATCGCGCCCAACAATTTGATCGTCAGTCATCACTACAAACGTCACAAAAAGATAAGAATGACAGAATTCCGTTCACCCTCACTTTCCATCCTCATAATCACGCAGTCAAAAGCATCATTCTTAGTAATTTTAAATTACTCCAAAATGATCCCGAGACTGGTAGAATCTTTTCGCAACCTCCACTTATTTCATTCAAACGCGACAAAAACGTAGGCAACTTTTTAGTTAGAAGCGCGCTCAAAACTAATGAGCAACCCGGCACTTTCAAATGCGCGCGCTCACGATGCAAAACTTGTCTTTTCATTGTTAACACTAGCAAGATATCGGGACCTAAGCGATCTGTTAAGATCACCGATCGCTTCACATGTACCTCCGCAAAAGTCATTTATTGCATAACCTGTACGTTATGCAATAAATTATACATTGGTGAGACAGGTAGACGACTAGGTGACCGATTCCGCGAACACCTTCGCGATGTTGAGAAGAATGACAAGGATGCATCCAAGCCAGTCGCTCGCCATTTTAATCTGCCTAACCACTCCAAAAAACACATGGCTATCTGCGGCCTTTCCCTACATCTAGGTACGACGGAAAGCCGCAAGAATCTGGAACAAAAATTCACCTTTCAAATCGGCACCCTTAATCCTCACGGTATTAACGAACGCTTTTCATTTAACTAATATATTCCTATTTTTCACGATGCCATGTTACCACCAATAGCGTAGCTCCTACTCTACTATAAAAACTACACGTAACCCATAATCCCTCGATTCGCTCTGACGAAGGGCTAACGCTCGAAACGTCAGCTTTTAGAATCTCTGTACGGTGGCCAATTTACATTATCAACTCGGTTGATAAAACCAAATTTTTGTATACTACTTCCCCACCGACGCAGCACCACAGTTTCTTTAGAAACTACCCCTTCACTCAAACCAGTCAGCATTCTTGCGTTCTTTCTTGCCGAATGCAGCCATGGCTGAGTCGTAGATGGCATCACGGAGGTGAGACCATTTGGTATCCGGGTTGCTGGTTGTTGTTTTCCCAACAAGTTTCTCCTGGAGGCTGTCAGCGAAGTTCTGAGCCTTAACGGGATCGGAAGTGCCACAGGTGTTGATGCGGGGGCGACCCTTGGTCTTGGCGTGAGGGATCTTTCTGGGCTTCAGCTTGACCTTGCTTGCAACGAGCGAGTGGTCCATGTCACAGTCAGCGCTGTGGTAGCTTCTTGTGTGGAGGACACTGCTGAGGTCCGCTCTCCTAGTGATGACGAGGTCTAGCTGGTGCCAGTGGCGGGACTGAGGGTGACTCTAAGACACTTTGTGTAGCTCCGTACATTTAAAGTAGCTGTTGGTGATGCAGAGGCCGTGGTGACAGCAGAGTTCGAGCAACCTCTACCCGTTCTCATTCATCGTGCCGACGCCGAAGTTGCCGAGGCAGGTAGGCCATGCTCGCCAGTCGGTCCCAACGCGAGCGTTGAAATCGCCTAGCAAATATATGCCCTCGGAACTTGGGAGTCCGGATAGTGTTTCCTGCAGAGTCTCGTAGTATTGATCCTTGGCTTCTGGGGTGGAGGTCAGAGTCGGGGCGTAGGTGGATATGATGTTCACAAAACCCGCCGACGTTTTCATGCGAAGGGCAGTAATTCTCGATGACCCTTCGGAGGGGGTTTCTGTTGTGGCAATCAGTGAGTTCCTCACGGCAAAACCTACGCCGTACTGCCTCGGTTCGTCCTGGAACAGGCCTTGCCAGAAGAAGGTGTAGTATCTTTCCATAAGTGACCTACTGTCGGCCAGCCGAGTCGTGTCAGCTACTTGTTGATGATGGCGATCTTGCGGGAGTCGCCCATTAGCTGAAGGTCAGCGGAGAGACCAGGGCACATGGTGCGAATGTCCCAGCTTGCGATTCGAAGAGCTGTAGTATTCTTCGTAGTTTTTCATTTGACTGCTTGGTGCAAGTACTTGCTCGCTTGTCGGGAGGGTCCCCTTAGCTATACGCACCCAGTAGAGCAGGCAAGCAATGACGGGGCGGCACCTTACTGTCTGGGAGTTGCCGAGCTTGAGGCGGGCGGTAGCCACCCAATGAAGCTGCGAGGGCTTCTCCCACTGTCGGACGAGACGCCTGGTGCTCCTTCGTACGGCAATCAGTCGGAGCCTAAAACCGGTAAACTGCCTCGTCACGTGTTGTGCCGGAGTCTTGCGACACCGCTGGAGTGCCCTTTCCAGTTTGTACTAAGGCCTGGCCGGGAAGATAAGGAGACGCTGGGCTGCCCATACTACAGTGTCCCCCTCTCGGTGTCACTGGCTGGGTCCAAGGGAAAGGAAGAACCAATACAACTTGGGGCTAGTTCCACTGGAAAAGCTGCCAGAAGGAAGTGCTGAGCACCTGCCATGCGCCTTAGGGGCTCCACTCCGGATTTGTCCTCGAGATTTACTCCTGAAGCCTTCCTGAGATCAGGTATAGCCGCAAGGCAGCGGAGGTTTGAATTCAGAGTTTACCTTCCCCAAGATGGGCTGCCTTCACAGGCTAAGAGCCCCATCTACCTTGGGAAACTGGTTGTAAGGCGCCAGTGGCTTTGCCTTCGCCCCTTCTCTTGTTGGTGGTGCCAGTTCCGCCGCGCGGAGGCCAGAAGTTGGACTTAGCTGCCAGAGCTAAGCTCTTAGAGGCGCACACCATTGGGAGCATTTCGAGAGGTTGTGAGAGCCCAGCCTCACAGCCCACTACCCGGCTATCGTACAAATGCACTTTAGGATACCTCACCCACATTGTTCGAAGTAAACGAGATGGAGAAATTGCCAACGACGTTTTTGAGTGGCGGACGGGCAACCGTAAAGGACCATTTCACATGCCAGGACAGAAGTGTCTCCCAGATTTTTAACCTAAGCATCTCTAATTGAGGAAAGATATTTAGCAATATAAAGGTGGTAGTGACAATACGAGCTAAAAGGGAAAACAGCTCTCTTCCGATTGCCGTCTGCGACGCAAAAAAGTCGCATGCTTAACCTCCCTAGTCCCTATTGTCTAATAGAGACGCAAAACGTCTTTATTGGTCTCCAAATGCAGCAGGTTCTCTCGGTTTGCAACCAATCTCTAGGGACGCAGGGCACAATAATATAATGCACAATTGCTAGTGGACAAACAAAAGGGGTCAATGAGAGATCTTTTGTTTTCGTCCACCAAAATGGCGGCGATGACGACGAAACGTGAAAACCACCGCCTATTGGGAATTGTAAGATCTGCGACGGCAACGTCTACGAAAACGTCATCTTTATAATAACCTTACCCTAACGTAAGTCTATCGCGATTAGAGCGAGTTCCAATCGAGTGTCGTAAAACCAAATCCAAAGTAATTACTTTGGCTAATCAAAAAGGACGGAGACAATACGGTAAACCAATCAAAACTCGAAATAATTACACGTAGCCGACACAAAGCGTGGGAAAATGTGCACGCGCGAGCCACGATTGGTTTTGGTTTCACTTCTAATTGGTTGAAAAAGTGGCGCGAGAACTTTGAACCAATCACTGAGTGAAGTAATCATAAACCAAAGCAATTCGCCAATTACTTTCGACACTCAATTGAAAACCGCTCTATTATGTCTCGTTCACACCGTACAATGAGAGCTAAGTATCCGCTAAAAAGTAATTGGTACGAGCAGTTTCAGGGTAAAATATACCCTGGGTGCCAGAGGTCATTTTTATTAAACCACTTGCAGGAGGAACTTTACACAGCGAATTAATAGACGCGAAGCGCCGAGAGTTAAAAAATAACCTCTGATCGCTCGAATAAGGAACCTCCTTTCCGCGCTGTTTTGACGGCTGAGAAACCACGCTTCTCCTCAGCCAATCACAGCTGTTATTGCATTTGAAGAACCAATCAAGTTTAAGAAACTCTATAAGACCCACCTGATCTCTTGTCAGTGAAATAATATATGTTCTGTTTAATAGTCAAATGTATAGTATGTAACTATCTAATAATAATAATAGAGTTAAAATAATAATAATAATAATAATAATAATAATAATAATAATTGTTTGCTTATATTTTAATGTTTGTTGTCGCTGCTGTTGTTGCTGCCGATGATGATGTGTTGTTCTTTTCTTTTTTTGTTTTGTTGTTCTTTCGCCCAACAAAACGAGAACTGTGATTGGTTGATTCTTGGTCACGTGGCCTTGATCAAATTCAAAGGTATCCCAACCGGGATACAATTCCGCAGTTGTTGCCTGCTCCGAATGTTTTGCTGCGATTGTTGCAAGAAAAGTCTAAATATATAACAAAGAACTTAATGTCTGGTCCCTCGGGAAACTAATCAGTTTTGTTTTCCCTCGAGTCCTGATGTTTCCCTCGATCTCGTCTCGGGAAACATGAGGACTCTCGGGAAAACAAAACTAACTGTTTCCCTCGGGACCATACATTAAGTGTGTACTATATCCCAGTAAATCTCAGTGTCATTTCTTCGTTTGCTTAAAAATAGGTGGTGGTCAACTAGAAAGCCTTGGCTACTTTGACCACCATATGCATTTTATAACCCGACAATTATGTTCCCATTTGATGACTGGAAATGAATTTCTTGGCTCTGGCAACCAGAGGCTCGTCTCTCGCCTTCTATTTTTATTTTCTCAACGGGCCGCTGGAGCCGGGATAGGTAAAATAGGGCTGTTCCTTCACATACCGGATCCGAAATAATTAATGTCCATAAAACAAAAGAACAAAGCGAACATAACAATACCTAAGAGACCATTTTCGAATTCTCACGGCTGGACTGGATCTAGCATGGAATGGAGGCTAATACGGGCAAATCTTTTCAAATGCAAATTAATTTGCCCGCATTGGCCTCCATTTCATGCTAGATCTAGTCCAACCGTTAGAATACGAAACTGGCCTAATATTAGCAAGGCCTAATCGGAATAGAAATGGTTCTTTTGACCTCCGCCATTTTAGATATATGAAAGTCTACCCTAAAATAGACTGATGAAAGGTTTTTCTACTTTCTCAATATTTCATTAGAGAACTGAAGCAATGGCGACAGCAATGAGAACGTCATCTCAGAATATAAATTAGCGTTATTGTAATCACTTCGTGACTATTTCAACCTTTATAATTGATGATTTGCGTCTGACGTCACGGTGCCTATGTTGGATGGCAGGAACAATAACCTGTCTCTCCTTTATTACTTTGCCAATATTAGACCATATTCGTATTCTCGGTATTGGACTGGAACTAGCTTGCAATGGAGGCTAATGCGGGGAATATATTAAAAAGTATTTGCATTTGAAAAGATTCCCCCGCATTAGCCTCCATTGCAAGCTAGTTCCAGTCCAATACCGAGAATACGAATATGGTCTATTCTGCGAAAATAAATTCTATTGTATTGCCCTCCAACATGGTCGCCGTGTCACGTGGGTGCAACCCAAGAATATGGCAGGGTGTGGTAGTTCCTCAAGAATGACAATGATCGGAACGGCGCTTAATTTAGGGGAGAAAATGAAACTTTATCTTCAACGACTTATACGTCTTTTGTAAAACCTCAAATTTGGCCATTTAACGTTGGTGTTTTGCAGATGACGGCAACGAAATGGACAAAAGGGAAAACGCACGTGCAGAGCGTGCAAAGCTATTGTTTTTGCTCTCAAATCTTTGTAAATATGCAAATTTTTGACGTTCTTGTTGCCGTCGCCGTTGTCGTTGCTTAAGTTCCCTATTGTTTCTTCGGCCATTGAAAGCTTTAGACTCGTAGCGGCTCAACTTACTGGTCACACCCTTGGCTGACCTTTAGCATGTACAAAGACTGTTGTGGCTTCTGTAGTAAGTTCGTTCAGTTCCACGTTGACCTTCATTGAGTTAAGTCAAGAAAGGTTTTTAAGAGAGGCAAGTTCATCATAGCACTACGTAGCCTTTACTGTGTGGGACAGATATGTAAGTTTCTTTTCTTTGTTGTTTTTGTCAGCTCCCAGCTGAATTAGTCCTGCGAGGAGTAATTAATCATTGAGTATTGTTTTGATTCCTCTGTGTCGTGGGCATGCTCCTTAATAATATGTTCGTTGAAATCACTGAACAAGGTAGTTATTTTTCTTTTTTAAACAACGATATTTTAAACAATGATATTTTCGTTCATAGCCGTGGTCGTTTCTTAAACTCTTTATTCCAGGTAAGGAAGTCAACGCAAATAGCCTCATTGGTGTTGAGTGGGTTGTCGTGATACGATGATGTACGTAGTGCTAAATTTGTAATATGCTAGTAGTTCTCAAATGATCTTTACTTTTTGAGGTTTATGGAATAGGAGTGGAGGCTTTTCGCGTAAACGAAAATGGCAGCGAAAGTGTTAAACTAATGTGAAATTAGAACTTTTAGAGCCCTTACCCTAGTCTAGGACTGCATGACAAATTGCAAATGTTATTACAAAAGTTCTTTTTCCTTTGTTATTTAAGGAGCACGAATGTTTAGTCCTGTGCAGCTTTATAACCAACAACTTCTCGCGCGGCATACGGCTTCTTCGTGACGCGGTAAATATTCACACTTTCACCAACACTGAGGTTATTAATAATAATTGTTTTCTTATATACCACACAAGTTGAATAAAAAGCGAAGCAAAAAATTACTTTATTTTAGTTAAATGTGGTCGGAAATTTCAAATTTCACGCGCCGGCTACTCGGAGGTGAGTAGTACTCCGAGTTAGCCATTCAGTGCTCGCGGAGAGCACTATTCACTTGTGTGGTATATACTAACAAAAAGCTATTTTATAAAAGCGTTATTTCACTTTTTACATAGCCTAAGACCATCGCAAAGGATCATGGTGAAGGTTTCAAGCAGGAAAGCTATGCCGAGAAGAAAAAGCAAGAGGCAATCACGGGATTGATTTTGTTACGTAGAAATGGCAAAAGGTGAGTTGATAATTTTCCAATGCCGGGACAAAACGTCATGACTGCCTTCTTTTTAAGGAATCTTCTGGATTTACAGAGTAGATCAACAGTAATCCATGGGCATTGCTTTTTACTTTACGGACTCTTTTCGATTTTAGTGGTGCGCGTTTATTAACGCAGCTGAGAAACATTTCTTTCCATTCACGCCATATGTCGTTTGGGTCAGAATGCACATCGGCAATGGCCCATGTCAATTGTTTGAGATCACTTAAGAACTTGTTTCTGTCGAAGTGCTTACATTGTCGTGTCTAAATCGTGCGACGACCATTACAGTCGTAGTGGGCCTTACGTGTCAAGAAAACAAGGTAATGATCACTAATACCAAGGTGAATGACACTCGACTTCTCTGGGGAATTTATTATAACTAAATCGATTAAGGTATTAGAAACTAAAGTGACACGTGTTGGTTCCCTAATTAACTGGCTAAGACCATATAAAAAAAATTGTCAGAAAGGAAGAAATGTGGGCATTTGCTTCAGGCAAAAAATTGCAGTTGACATCGCCAAGTATATATAATTCCTTTTTTTCGGCGTCAATTTTGGCAATACTTTTTTTCGAACTCACCAAAAAGATCAGGTGGAGAGCTTGGGGGTCGATACCAAGTCCCGACTTGTAATGGTGTACTCCGTGGCTTACTGATTTCGACAAATAGACACTCCAACTCATCGTTGTTTAATTAATCATCACGTATTCGATAGTTAAGATTGGTGCGCAAGTCAATACAGACACCGCCACCATGGGTTCCATGAACTATCCCGTGTGTGTTACTTCTCAGGCATTCTTTTGTTAAGCGCTTAAAGCATTTCGTTTTGAGTCACCCCAAAGTTTTCGATTTCGTCTTTCACCTTATCGAGCCTATGCAACTACACTGGCATGGAGTGGGGAGTAGAACAGTGGAAAAGACGTAAACGTTCGACCTCGCCGTCGTCCATTCCTTCCGCCCAGACAGAGTCATTCTTCAGCCAAGCACCAACGACCTCGTTACTCTTTCACCATTGTGCGGTGGCTCAACTATTGAAGACTTTGTCCATGTAGTACATAAGTCATATGGGGTGAAGTTGGTCTGTGTGTTCTAAACTATTCCAGGAGCCCATCTGGAGCCTACAACTCTACTGTGTTCTTGCAACGGCGTTTTCACAAGTAAGGTTATTTTTAGATTGAATTTCCAGCTAATTAGACTCCCACAGGAGCCCGATGACCAATTACAAGAAATTAAGCTGACGTCATAGGGTCACCGAACCGGAACTGCCTTTGTTTTTTGACCTAATTCGCGGGAAGGGCTAGTCTAAAAATAAACCTACTTGTGAAAACGCCGTTTCACAGACGCTGTATGGAAGTTGTACGCTCCAGATGGGCTCCTGACTATTCGTCGTGATTCAGTGGCCTGTTAACGCGATACCTTAGGGTGGTGTTAGAGCCCATCCCTTATGCTATTTTTTGGGATCACAGGGGTTTTTCGGCGAGCAAAGGAAAATTCTTATGGGCCTGATGGCGTTCAGTTATAAACTCTAAGGGACAAATATTTTTTTTTTGTAGTCTCCAGGGGAAAGTGGTACGACGTTCCCTGCTCCTTTTGTCAAGATTTCCCGCTTTAAACGAAAACCTCTCAAGCTCTTAAGGTCGCGTTCTTGGGGGAGTGATAACGAAACGCACATAGTTCTTTTCTAGCTCTTTCATTGTGTCATTGGCCGAGCCTTTGATTTTGAACTGTTTTATGAGATTGTTGTTTAGTGCCAGTCCTTTATTACTTACACCTGTTACCAGTTTTGGGCGCGGCTCTTTTTGATTCAGCTACAAAGCTGTTTGATTATTGCGTGTTGTGCACATCTACTTAACTCTGGCTGCACACGATGTACTTTACTGGCTGTGGCCTCGTTTGAGCAAGGCGGTTATCGCATGATTGCAAAATCCATTTTTGGGTTTGACAATTGCACTCGGTGATCTGTCTTACACGTTATTTCCCTGGCGCTTTTCATAAAGGAATTTTTCTCGTCTCTCTCTAGCAGTGCCACACCGTTTCACAGTGCTGTCCCTCCATGGTTCCTGTTTAATTAACTTTGTTGCGTTTCTAATCTGTAAAGTTTCAATGAACGAAATGATATACGAAATGAATCATATACTGAACTGCGGATATGAAATCAAGTAAAGCTATGATCTCGCAGTTATGGACACAATTTTAGCAACTGCGTAGAGAAGCCTGAAAACTTCAGGACTTCAACGGGGTTTGAACACGTGACCTCCCGATACCGGTGCGACGCTCTAACCAACTGAGCTATGAAGCCAATGGGGTTGGGAGCCGGTCATTTGTGGCTTCTCTACGAAATTGGTAAAATTGATTCCATAAATGCCTGGATCACAGTTTTACCTGTAATGTTTCATTGAAAAGCTATGCCACACAAGAGACATTCACATTCCGAGCATTCCAGCATGCGAAGGACTTTAAAGTTTTAAGTTTTTAAATAAAAAACGCCCACAAATTAAGGATAAATCTTCTCTACTTTACCTTATAAAAACAAAAAAACTTCTGCATACAGTTACTGCTATTTGCAGAGCATGTTATAATTAACAAATTTTCCTTGGACTCTTAGAAATTAAAAGCTAATCAGTTTCCAGCTTGTCAACACTTGACGCAATCAGTTTCCATTTTAGGCCGTGCAGTAGATGAGCTGATGATACCCGAGATTTAATAAACAAATCAGAAAGATGGACGCAATATTCGACGTCGAAAATGTAATAATAGCTCATATATCATGATGGCTAAGGAAATCAAACCTCTAGGTTTGTATTATCTAATGATCTAGTTTCTAATGATGTAAATTAAAAGATAAATGAAAAAAGGTAATCAAAGACCTTCGAAAAATCCATAGGTACAATCCTTATCATCAAGTTCCTTTAAATAGTTAAACTGCATTTGAATGAAGACGTCTGTGCAACTACAGCCATCCCTATACACATATTGAGTGTCCGTCACATTGCTTTTGTCAATCATGATCAATACAGTTAAGCCATGTTCACACTCAACTTTGATTATGATTAACTGAAGCACCATTCAGGCAATTCAGGCAGTCATGAATACCAAATTTACATGGGCGTAGCCAGGATTTTTCAAAGGGGGGGTCACACTCTGTCAAACCCCAGGACCCCCCCCCCCCCCCCTGGCTACGCCCTTGATTTAATTAGGTTCTGTGTTTAAATTTCTGTAATTTTGAAACTGAATACTTATGAATCTACAAAATATCACACACTCAATTCACTAAGTCAAAACATTTTTTTTGGCCTGATCTGAACAGATGTGACTCGATTAAGGTGCAGTGGTTTTACCAATCAAACTGTACCTGTGCGAATAAGGGAATATGAGGTGAGTGAGCAAATCCGTCTGCTTCATGATAATCACTTTGAATTTATTTTTACGTTGCGCGCATGCTGCGACTATTTTATCTGTTGTTGCCATGAAAACGCGGTCCGATTTCACACTAGCTGACAAATAAGGTGTGGGCCTTGAAATAACCATGCACTATGACAGAGCTAATAATAGATTTTAAATACTTGTCATCTGAATAGGGCCTAATATGAAGGATTTGCTTACTTGCCCCTCATCTTCTCCTGGCATAAATACAAACAATTATTCCTCATTAACACTGGTTCCTCTTCTTCCCCTCAAGATAAGCACTTTAGAAGCAATTCTTAAATATGTCAACACAGCCTTTGCGCAGTATTACACATTCCTTATTGGTAAATATTTATAGCAAGAGCCCGCTCATAATACTCCTGTGTTACACGGTGCCAGCTCAACTTGGTCACGAAGTACATCAGCCAATTTGTCAATTTGCCATGCGACATGTACATGCTGAGAACCAAGCCTTTTTTGGAAAATATCAAGAGCCTGCTTATAATAATCTTTTGCTTGACTCAGCTCACCTTGGTCGCGAAGTAGATCACCCAAACTGTTAAAAATCCATGCGACATTGACATGCTGAGAGCCAAGCCTTTCTTGGAAAATAGCAAGAGCATCCACATAGCAATCTTTTGCTTCACCCAGCTTGCCTTGGGCACGACGTACATGACCCAAACCGTTCAACGTGCATGCGACATTGACATGATTAGAGCCAAGCCTTTTTTTTAAAATAGCAAGAGCATTCTCAAAATACTCATTTGCTCGACCCAGCTCATCTTGAAGACGATGTACATCACCCAAAGTGTGAAAAATCAGTCCGACATTGGCATGCTGGGAAACAGGCCTTTCTTTGAAAATAGCAAGAGCCCACTCACAATACTTTTTTGCATGACCCAGCTCTCCTTGGTCACGAAGTACATCACCCAAATAGTTATAAGTCTTTCCGACCAAGACATGCCGAGGACCAAGGCTTTTTTGGAAAATATCAAGAGCCTTCTTATAACACTTTTCTGCTAGAACCAGGTTACCTTGGTCACGAAGTACATCACCAAAATTGTTATATGCGCTTCCGACATGGACATGCCGAGCGCCAAGGCTTTTTTTGAAAATTGCAAGAGCCTTCTTGTAACACTCTTTTGCTTGACCCAGCTCACCTTGGTCACGAAGTACTTCACCCAAACCGTTTAAAGTCCATGCGACATCGACATGCTGTTTACTTTCTTGGAAAATAGCACGAGCCCGCTCAAAACACGTTATTGCTTCTCGCAGATCACCTTGGCCACGAACTACATCACCTAAAAGTTTAAATGTAGATGCGACTTTGACATCCTGAGGACCAAGCTTTTTTTGGTAAATAGCAAGAGCCAACTCAAAGTGCTCCTTCGCTTGTTTCCAGTCACCTTGCTCACGAAGTACATCACCCAAAAAGTTCAAACAGTTTGCAACATCGACACGCTGAGAACCAGGCTTTTTACGGCAAATTGCAAGATGACGCTCATAATACTCTTCAGCTTGCCCGATGTCACCCAACTCATCATTGGCTTGTCTGGCATCTCCTTCAAAAACATCATCACGATGAATAAAATTCAGAGCCACGATACCAAAGGTTTTGGCTATATTATACTCACAATGAACATAACAGATCCAGCCAATCATAAGAAATTCATTTGGGAAATACTGCACCCTTAATTCATTACTTTTCCTAACCTCAGATATGTGATCTTCAATTTCGGTTATCAGGCATTTTAAATGTGGTACTAAGTGAGAGCTTTTAGTGACACAGCATTCATCATTTAGTCCTTTATCAACTGTAAACTGATAAAATGAAGTAATAATCTCAGGAAGAACAGTCAATTTAAAATGTACAATTTCCAAATATCTTTCATCAATTTTCTTTTGGATGGCATCTCGCACAACCTGATGAACGCGAACGATGACGCTGCTTTCCTCTTTTTTAATTAAGATCAGTGTGCTTTCTTGAATCCTCAAACTAATAATATCTGCATCAGCAAGTTTGCTTCCTGCGCTTCCATTCTTTTCCTCCTCCATATTCATGACGTAGTTGATCAAAAGTTCAAGGTTTAATGGTTGCTGAGCACAGAGATAAATGAAATTGAAAGCGTGATTTAAAACCTTGTCAGTTGACATCACCATGTCCACAGTCAATAAAATCACCTTGGTCATGGTGTGTGGATAGCTTGGATTGCGGTCAGCAAGAAAGGACTCAGTAATAGCACGCTGGCCCTCAGAAAGCTTCTGGAGAAACTCTTTCCAGCCGAAGGAGGATGTTTTTTTTTCTCGCACAATTCGCACAAATGTCGCTGCGCTTGCCAAGGCGAGGGGTTGATAATCTAATGCCTGAGCAACTTCTTTTGCGGTGTCATCGTCAGCGATGCCCGAGAGGGAGGCTAAAAAAGTAAGAGCGTCAGATAGCATCATACCCTCGCTCACTGATATGTGATTAATGGAACACGTTTCTGAAGGTATAGCAGCTTTGTCTTGAGAGGTTATTAACACCTGACCTTTACACCAGCTCGAGTTCCCCGTTTGTGGCAAATGATGACTTATTTCATTCAGTTTCACAACATTGTCCACTATCAACAGCCAAGAAGAGTAAAGCTCCACTTTGATGCTAATTAAGGACTTAATGTTTGCGATTTTCTTCTTTGAATCGATATCTTTATCCTTCATAATGTCCGATAAGGCATCTTCCGGACACCTTAAATATCGAGCAAAAGAGTGGTATGATTCAAAGAGTGAATCGGTGTTCTGTGCATCTAGAGTCATAACAAATGTCTTCATGCTTGCGTCAGTTCTTTCTTCGTCACACCACTTCTCCGCGACGAGAGCAGCTAACTGAGATTTGCCACATCCAGGGTTTCCTGAGATGTACAGGTAACTTAAACAGTTCTCGTTGGCTTCCTTTAGTCCCTTTAGCTTTTGATGTATTGATATAACCTCACGATCTCGTCTGGCAACGTGATGCGATGGCTTGGGAGGAAGAACGCAAAACGGAGTAGCTTCACAATGCAACTGCTCTTCTAGGACCTTTCGACGCTTTTCTGTTTCTTCAAGATTGTCAGCTTTTTCTTTGAGTTCCCGTTCTTTCTCTTTAAGTTCATCTTTCAAATCATTAACTTGTTGGAGTACTTTCGTCAACTCGCTTGTCGGAAAACTCGTTTGGTTTGTAACTTCCTTAATCTTTACGTCGGAAAGGCCAAGTGTTTGAAAGGCAATCAATACTTTTCCTACAGCATTTTGAAACTCTAGCTTCGTGAGATTGCCCTGTGGCAAATGAGCGAAATCTTGATTTCGAAAATTTCTTAAATCATCCACGCGTGAACGGATGAGAGGGTTTAGGGAACTCCCGATACAATCAGAGTAAAGGATCCCGTAAAAGAGCATGGTACAATCCCATTCTGCTGTGTTGCCATTAACCATGGTTTTCAAAAGCTTCGCATTTCTTTTTCGGGATGGTGGCGACTCCTGGTTTTCGAAGTCCAGTCCATTCTTAGGCTGGTCTTTCCATTCTCCCAGTGCTGCCTTGTAGCGACTGTCCCATTCTTGTTTAAAGATTGTCCGCAGACCCTCAGTTATTACAGCTGTGGTGATGAAGCAGATCCTGAAGTAATTTAGTTGTTCTTCAGTGAATTCCGCACCAATCGCCATGATCAGTGATGCTCAGCTTTCAATCAGTCCTTCTGGAAAATGAATTTGCAAAGTTAATTTGCTGTATGAAATCTCTTTGATATATTCTTAAACGTTTCCTCAATAACAGTAAGGAGTACAAAAGCCAAAAGCATTTAAAGTTATCTTATAACTCTTTTCAAAGCGAGTCAAAGTGGAAATACTTTTTTAAAAATGATTTCAATTGTCCTTAATGCGACAAGTATTATGATATGATCATCACAAACACTTTACATTTTTTCTCGTTTTGAAAGGCAGACTGCTAGAAGATATTTGCAATGGTTTGTTGTTAAATATTAATATAAGTAAACGTGATCTCTACCTAAGACAAGTAGAAACACTCTACTAAAGATTCTAGTCTAATTGCTGGTTCGAGCTAACAAGGTCGGCCATTGCCAAAATAGAAAAGCGGCGAATTAAAGAGCTGCGTACAGCCTTTTTCACGAAGTCCTTTTGGCCATATGATTGTTGGCAACCGCGGTTCAGAGGCAACCACTTCTCAGAATGTGGGTCCATCATGCTAAATATCCACAAATCATTTGCATGTGCCTATGGCACCACGCCTTTCATGGTGCGTCTTTAATCACATTTATACTGATAGCTCGGTTGCGTCCACGATTGATCGATTGACAAATTATCCGCATTTGCCTATAGCACCACGCCTTACATAGTGCGTCCTTAATCACATATTTATAGCTGGGTTACGTCCACAGTTGATTGATTGTAAATCATCCGGATGTGCCTAAGGTCCCACGCCTTTTACAGTGCGTCTTTATTCACATTTATTGCTGGTTTTCACTCACGTGATCAACAGCCATGTTTTTCAACGAAAACAAAAGGAATCGTTTGCATAATAATAGAGTTAAATTCCCGGAGGATTTGGTCGGGGCACCAACATGGCCGCCTTTTCTTTGTTTTGGGCACCAACATGGCGGTCGTGACGTCATGTGAAAACCGAGAATACTTGTAGCTGGGTTGTATATATGTTTGATTGATTGACAAATCATCCGGATTTGCTATGGCACGACGTCTTTTACAGTGGGTCTCTTCGTGTTTGACTCACTTTTTTCGTATTTAATGTCTTAACTTTACCATCACAGTTTATCTTACTGTCCTTAAGTAACGCACTTCTCAATGAAAATCCTAATATGGAGGTATATCTATGACAAAATTCAATGATCAGTATTTGAAATAAAATCGTCCAAATCATGAATGCATCAATCCAAAGCTGAATGGCAACAAGCTGATTCTGCGAATGGCCATCACGGAGAGAGGCATAACACAAATAGCCATAACGCAAAAAGGCATAACGCATAGAGGCATAACGCAGATAACCATAACGCAAATAGCCAAAACGTTAAGAGGAATAACGCAAAGAGGCATAACGTAAAAAGGCATACGGCAGAAAGGCATAACGCAGCAAAGCATAACGCAAATAGCTAAAACGTAAGGAGGAATAACACAAAAGGCATAACGTAAAATAGCCATAACGCAAAGGCCCTTTGAAGAATGAAGACTAGCTCTGTACTCCGTAAATAATTTCAGCTCTAAAAAAACGTCAAATGATCGTTCAAGGGAAAGAACATTAATCGCTATCGAACTTTTTCTTCCTGCATGTTTAAGTTATGCCTCTGCGTGATGGCTCTGCGTTATGCCTCATTGCGTTATCCTTTTTGCGCTATGGCCATTTGCGTTATGCGTCTTTGCGTCATGCCTTTCTGCGCGATGCCTATTTGCGTTATGCCTATTCGCGTTATGCCTATTTGCGTGATGCCTCTTTGCGTTATGCCTCTTTTGCGTTATGGCTATTTGCGTTATGGCTATTTGCGTTATGCCTTTTACGTTATGCCTCTCGGCGTTATGTCCCTTTCCGTGATGGCCATTTGCAAAATCGGCTTGTTGCCATCCAGATTTGGATTGATGCATTAATAATTTGGACGATTTTATTTCAAATACTGATCATCGAATTTTGTCTTAGATATACCTCCATACCCTAAGCCTCGGTATCGAGAACCTTTTGTGAAAACATGGAAATGGAATGGCTTTTGAACAGAAATTTTTCCCCGCACGGTTGTTGGAGGGGATGACTTTTGACGGCCATTGCTCACAGTCTCTTGCTCCGTTTGTGATCGAAAAGAAACTCTGCAAAAAGGAAACCATGAGCTTACTTGTTACGACATAGATCTGCTGAGAAACGGCAAACTTAACACTCTTTTTGTGAATTAGAAATGTGCATACATTTGGTTATTTCACGTTGTTTTGCTGACGACGGCAAAGAAATAGACATAAATAGACAAAAATGAAAAGATACACTTGCAGATTGTACAAAGCTATTGCTTTTGTTCACTAAAAATGCAAATATGCGACGTTCTCGTTGCCGTTGCAGTTGTCCTTGCTAACGCTCCCCATAGGTGGTTTTCACGTTACGTCATCACCGCTATGTTGGTGGACGAAAACAAAGTATCTCTCATTAGCTGCTTTTGTTCGTCCTCCAGCAATTGTACATTGCAGCGTTGTCATCTGTGTCCCTAGAGATTGGTTACCTATTACGGAGTTTAAGCAACGGCTACGGAAACGACAACGTCAGAAAGCAAGAATATCATTGGTTATAAAAGGAAAAATAATCGTGCTGCACGTGCAGCACGAATTTCCGTGCATTTCTTTGCCGTATTCCACAAAACAACAACGTGAAATCACCGAACTATAGGTTTTGACGACAACGCGAGCATTAACCTGCGATCAGGCGTACTTGAATGCCCGGTTTACACTACAGAAATTTTTCGGCACGGCTCGTGTGAAATTGGCACGGATGCCTAAAAAGAGCTCGGCAAACTTTGTTGATGCCACACCATTTTTACCGTATCAAAAATACCGTGCCAAAATTTTTGGGCCCAAGTAAGTTCTCTTGTAGACATGCGCAGTTCAATTATAACCAAGAACCCCCGCGTGATTTTGCTGGAGAATGAGCAGCCATCTTAAAATATACACAAAGAAACCGCTAGCCTATATGACTTAAGGCTCAAATTTGGCTCCTTGAAGTGTTTACACTACTTGTTCTATCCGAAGCGTTCCTACTTTTTCAGCATCCGTACCATTTTTACCCGCGCTCGGACTACCTCGCCGAAGGTCCCAGCACGGGTAAGAATTTTGGTTCGGCACGGATGAAATTTGTGCTGACAGGTTGTTTATACTGCAAATTTCATCCGAGCCGAACCTTTTTTTTTGGAGACCCGTGCCAAAAAATTTCTGTAGTGTAAACCGGGCTGTTTGACAGGGCGGAAAAGGTACGCCTTGTCCAGAATCTGGACTTTACTCTGATTGGCCGAAAAACAATAGAGCTCTTGGACCCTCTCTCCGATTGGTTACAGAATTGCAAAAAAAATCGGTTAACAACTGATCAAATTAAGGCCGCAGAGAAGGATTTGAACAGGAATGATTTTTAGCCCTGTTTACGGCTGCTGTTGCTTCGACTTCAGATTTGTTTTCAAAAATCTTTAAAGGCAGGGCTGTTTGTCTGAAAGAAGACATAAAAGTTGCACTTCCTACGGGATTTGGCAATAGTGTTATTTACGGTCCCGAACATTCTAGAAAAAAAAGCATCGTTCCACTTCCACCGACTCGAAAACGTTTGTAGTTGAGTTAAGTCCTTTGGAATATATTCGGGAACAACAAGTTCCAAAAAGAACCGAATAGAACTTTAGTGCTGCCACATTTGGGGAATCAGCCGAGCTTCACAGAGAAATTCGATATTGTTTACCGAAGCGCTGAACACTGGTTTAGTGACACACTTCTCACAAAATGATAGTTGAGTAGCTGCTGCTGGAAAACTAGACATTTTCCTCATATTACATTGATACTACCATCTTTTATTGGCACCTCAAATAATCGAGTTTAAATAAAGTTTATTGTACTGTTGATTGCGCCTGATGATAACATAAAGTATTCGGTTTTTCTCCGACTTTACCTTGAAATTCTTTGTTCCTTGATGGGTTGAACAGAGAAACCGCAGCAACTGTCAAGCGGGATTTGTAGAAGTCGCTTTTATTGTATGGATAAAGTCTGACTGGCTCACATTTATAGCATGACACATGATAACATCACTCTGACAGGTGGGCGGTAGACGACTCGTTAAGAAATTGTATCAGGCGTACCTTTTCCGCCCTCTAAAGAAAAGTACGCCTGATCGCACGTTACGCGAGCATATAACAATGAACCATTCATTTTCTATTTTTACTTTAAAATCATTCATACCCATCCAGTTACAGGATAGTTCGCCCGTATTGTACAAGATTGACAAGACGGAATAATTGCGAAATACTTGCGATGACGCCAAGTTAAATTTTGGACTGACATTTTCGTTGATGTTGCCGTCAGTGTCTTTGCCTAAACTCCATATTTCCTCATTAAGACGCGACGCCTTGCTATTTCTTTTCGTTTTTTTGGCTGGAGAAATTATTCCGCGCTAAAGAAATGAACCAAAAGCCCCTTGGGCTTGGGAATGGCAAAACGGCAGGATTACGAATGAATGCTTCCAAAACTAGCAATTTTGACGGTAAAAGTAAAAACATGGTAATAATTCACCATTAGTTAGCCTTCGAACGAACGAACGGCCCAAGAATTGTAGGATCGGAGGTGAGCTAGCGAATTCGACTACGCACAAGTGCTAGCAAAATTAAAGAAATTTGCAAAACCGAAATCGAAAGAAAAAACCCAATCGCACATAACGCGTGACTTCTAAAGGCAACTGGCCCCAAGAGAAAACCATTTAAGAGCGGTAAAATTAATAAAACTCACCTCAAATGAAAAAACACGGCTTTAACCACCGTCAAGATGAATCAAATTAACGCTCACATGAAAGCCTGGTCACATGGTAAGCACAAGTATCCTAAAGGGTACTGACTGTAATCCAAATAAATGCCACCCCAACTCCCAGGCCCCCAGAGGAATAACAAGCACACAATGGGAAGAAGAAGCATAAAATTAACAAACTGACATTAATTTGTTTTTTACAATAACAAAAAGGCAGAGGGGTCAAAATTAAGTCAAAACACGAGAACAAAGCCAGACAAAAATGCGAGAAACTTCAATCTGACGCGAGCAGTATCGTGTCATTATTGCATAAATTATAAATTTATGTGTCCGCTTAGAGACAATTAAAATTAGCCAATGAGCGCACGAGAATTTTTGCAGTCATTGCAAAAATCCTATTTTCCAGAAAACATTTCCTATTTGTATTTAATTGGGCGTAAATTGCTATGAAAAATCGGAAATGAAAGCAAACAGGGGACCAAACAGTTATCGTTGTTATAAACTGCTTTATAAATAGCTCATTTACGTAATTTTTTAGTCGAGCACAAGGAAGTGCAGACAAGTCTTAAGTAATGGCTTGATTCGAGATATGTTTATTGTAATAAGATTTGCTACGAAATTATTAAGTAGATGGCGAATTTGACGATGAATTTTTGCCCTTCTATCAATAATTGCTGTTTGTCCGGCAGGTATTTTTTGCAGGTAGCAGGTTGCAGGTTGAAATTTCATTACAACTGGAAAACCGCTGGCACTTAAAAGAAATGTAAAGCGATAGACTTGCCGTGACTGTTACATGAATAGCTAACCTTAGGCCTAATTAGGCCTAAAGAAAAGCTTTTAGGCCTAAGGTTATCTATTCATGTAGCAGTCACGGCAAGTCTATCTCTTTACCTTTCTTTTTAGTACCAGCGGTTTTCCAGTTATAATGAAATTTCAACCTGCAACCTGCAACAAAATACCAGCCGCTGTTTGTCTCGATTTGTCCGGCAGTGGAACGTTTAGAAATGAGCGTGTTTCACACGTCTGACAACAACCACGAATTATCAGTTCCTCTTATATTAGCCTTAATCGTTTTGGAGTGATAAAAAAGACAGCCAAACTCAAGCAACTGTAATACCTTTTCGTTTAATTAACACATGTTCGATAAAGAGTGAATGCATAAGAAATATGGAAAGCCCTGCAGCTACTTAAATATATGCATGTAGAAAATAATGTGGAAAAAAGTTTTACTGTCCACATTTGATTTACTGTTATTCACTTATGAAGTATTGGTCTCTGGGTAGTCAAACAAGTTTTGGTAACTCAATTTGGAATTAATGGTTTTTTTTCACCAAGATACTGCGAGAGAGAAACTGCAGTCAGTAATCTCAATCAAACATGGTTGAGTGCTTATAATAATGTCACAAAGAACATTTCGCTACTTTTGACTCCATTTAGAAGCCCATTTTTGTTCATTCACAAATGTATGGTTTCAATCTAAAATGAATTCTGTAATCGAATATGATTCCCCTAACGCCGCGCGCACGCAGAATCCGAACAACAATTTTTTTACCAGAAGAAGATAAAAGATTTATTTCTGAGAGCCTGCAAATGAGTACTCAATTATTAGCTTCCTAGTATCAAAATATGAATTTGCTAGGTTTACAGCTTATGGACAACTTATGACCCTAACTGGTTCAATTACACCAGATCAAAAGCTATCAGGCACAGACGGTATAGATTTGTTGAATTAGTTTCAGGAGCAATGATTGAACGATGCAGAAGCTACCGCTAACTTTACGCTATAGCGTGAGCCTCTCCAAGTTTACTTAGCTGAAATCATTGCACTTACCTCAAATAACTTTGTTGCAAAGATTCTTTTTAGTCCAAACTCGAAATAACAGCTGTGAAAGGCTGAGTAATGTTGGCTTAACTATGGTTTGCCGTAAAGCAGCAATTGCTGCCAAAGGGAAAACTCCGGAGCTTGGGTCCGAGGTCAATTTAACTCCACCCGATGAGGTACAGTCATTTCATGTACAACACTTACCCTATCCCCACAGCGTCGCTCGTAACAATGGAGCTGTTCGAGAAGCCGCTGTGGGGATGAGGTACGTGTTGTACATGAAATGACTGTACCCATAGTTAATGCACGGAGATGGTTATGAAACTCGACAAGTCCCTTTGTTTCATGTTTTTGTCCGCATTTTTGACCTTCACCCTGCACAAAACACACCATTTTTCGAGAAGATAACCAATCAAATCCTTCAATTAAATTATGCGCAGCTAATTTGCAAACCCGTGCGAAGCGAAAACAAAAGATTGTGCAGGGTCACGGTCAATTCAACATCGATTGCGGTAACATTGTTCTCGCTTTTGAAGGTGCTAAGGTTTTATAACCAGGCCCTCGATTAACTATGCTGTACCTCATCGGGTGGTGTTAATTGCCATGGTTGATCCGCCTGCACATGAAGCACCACGCATTTTATAGTGTGTCTTTAATCACATTTATACTTATGGCTCAGTTGCATCCACGGTTGATTGATTGACAAATAACATGTGCCTATGGCACCAAGCCTCTTACAGTGCGTCTTTAATCATATTTATACTTATAACGTCCTGTTACATTAGCCTTCACCATTTTTAATGGAGTGATAAAAAATACAGCTAAATTCAAGCAAATCGAATGCCTTTTCGTTTAATTAACACATTTTCGATGACGAGTGAATATTCAATCTTTGGATGTAATATTTTATGCATAATAAACCTTGAGAGCCCTGCAGCTACTTGAATATATGCATGTAGAAAATAATGCCGAAAAAAGTGTTACTGTCCACATCTGATTTCCTGTTATTTCCTTACTGAGTAATTGATCTCTGGGTAGTCAAATAAGTTATGGTAAATCAATTTGGAACTCAGTCATGATTCTTTTTCCACCAAGAGACCCTCGAGAGAGAGACTGCGGTCAGTAATCTCAATCAAACATGGTTGTGTGCTTCGAATGATGTCATGAAGAACATTTCGCTCCTTTTGACTCCATTTCAAAGTACTTTTTGTTCATTCACAAATGTACGGGTTTCAATGAATGAAAATGAAATCTGTAATCGAAAATGATTCCCCTCTCGCCGCGCGCACGCAGAATCCGAACAACATTTTTTTTTACCAGAAGAAGATAAGATTTACTTCCGAGAACTTTCAAATGAGTACGCAAGTATCAAAATATGAATTTGTTGGTCTAAAGCTTATGGACATCTTGTGATCCCAACTGGTTCGATTAAGCCAGATCAAAAGCTATGCTATCAGGCACAGACTGTATAGCTTTGTTGAATTAGTTTCAGGATTCAAATAGCAATGAAGCGAAGCAGAAACTACAGCTAATATCACGGACTGTCGCATGTGCGTTTTCATGTTCACTTTGCTGAAATCATTGCCCTTACCTCAAATATGTTTGTTTGCGAAGACAAATCGCTTGTGAAAGGCTGAGTAAAGTTGGCTGAAGTGTTCGGTTTGCCTTAAAGCAGTAATTTCTGCCAAAAGGAAAATTTCCTTATTGGACTTTCCACAGCAACAGGTCAATATCATTACTTGTCAATCATTGACTGTGGTTCAACAATAACATTAAAACGTTCCCTTTAGGCATAGATATTACTATGATAATTGGCATTTAAGGCAGTAACTTGATCGCATTTTATCAGACTGCGCCAGCCTATTTTGATTAATTAATATTGAACATATTAAACGCTACATTAAAAGCTAGTATTTTATTTTATTTATTACAAATGTTCATCGTTTAACCTGAGCAAATGTGTAGCATATTCTCTAAGAAACGATCTTATTGTTGGGTTTTATTCCTGTAATCGTCATTTAGAACAGCCTTATACAAGAAGGCAAATCATCACATCTATGAATGCATAGGAATGGAGTGGACGTGAGTTTGCCAAAGAGCAAAAGTTAATGTGATACTGTGGAAACTGGCGTCGCTCATGTCAGAAACATTACACGCAACTCATTCTGGTTCAGGAAAAAAAGACATGTACTGGCTTAAAAGGACACATGTACAAGACCAAAAACCTGACAACATTACTCAGAAACGCCATGAAGCGCCCTCAGGCAACAGATTATTCTGGTGGGAGCAGAGTTATGTTTGGAATTCCAGCATGGATGGCTTGATTTTCAAAAGTGAACGCAAAAATCTACGCGTTGTTAAGTAAAGTGGTCGAAGTCACTTCTCGCTAAGTTGTTTCGTAAGTTATTTGGAATTCCATCTGAATCAACAAACCGAAGGAAAATCACATTAATAAAAAGTCTGACCTCGCAGATTCTATTTTGTTTTTGTCGCGTCTTTCCTTGAGTCGCAACGTACAGGTACTTTCCGATAAAATCTGATTGGCTCACATTTATAGCATGACACATGATAACAATACTCTTGACAGGTGGGCGGCAGACGACTCGTTAAGAAATATTGTATCAGGCGTACCTTTTTCGCCCTCTAAAGAAAAGTACCCCTGATCGCAGGTAACGCGAGAAGATAACAATCAACCATTAATTTTCTATTTTTACTTTAAAATCGTTCATACCCATCCAGTTACAGGATAGTTCGCCCGTATTGTACAAGGTTGACAAGACGGAATAATTGCAAAATACTTGCGATGTAGGCTCGATTACCAGCCGCTGTTTCGGGAAATAAGCCAGCGCGGAAATCGAGCCTACTTGCGATGACGCCAAGTTAAATTTTGGACTGACATTTTCGTTGATGTTGCCGTTGTCTTTGCCTTAACTCCATATTTCGTCATTAAGACGCGACGCCTTGCTAAATTTCTTTTTGTTTTTTTGACTGGAGAAATTATTCCGCGCTAAAGAAATGAACCAAAAGCCCCTTGGGCTTGGGAATGGCAAAACGGCAGGATTACGAATGAATGCTTCCAAAACTAGCAATTTTGACGGTAAAAGTAAAAACATGGTAATAATTCACCATTAGTTAGCCTTCGAACGAACGAACGGCCCAAGAATTGTAGGATCGGAGGTGAGCTAGCGAATTCGACTACGCACAAGTGCTAGCAAAATTAAAGAAATTTGCAAAACCGAAATCGAAAGAAAAAACCCAATCGCAC
>NC_090873.1:6247792-6257792 GCF_036669935.1 Montipora foliosa | reverse complement strand
ACGACGTTGAGCTAGATGCAATGACAGTGCATGCATCCAACGAACATCCTGGGATTGGCATAAGAATGCTTCAAGGTTATTTACAATGCAATGGATACTATGTACAGCGTGAAAGAATAAGGCTATCCTTGCTGAGAACTGATCCCATCGGTGTAGTTCAGAGGTGGCAAAGAACGGTTAAAAGGCGTCAGTATAATGTGAAGTTTCCCCTATCATTATGGCATATTGACGGAAATCATAAGCTTATAATAAGGTATTTCTGATTTTATTAACTCAATACCTCAAGAATAGTTGCATGATGGTGACACCATTACATAATGAGCTGTTTTATCAAATATCAATATTAAGCATTGCTTGTTGAGAGGGGAGAGGGAGAGGACAGTGAAAAGTGTAACTTTTCCAATCCAAATCTTCGCTCCATAAAGCGATTAGAAGTTTCGTCTACGCATACCATCATAGCGCGTTCGCCATTCTGTTTACGATCATTCAGCTGAAATCATTTCACTTACCTAACGTGTTTATTGGCGAAGAAACGGTGTATTCCAACTCTTAATGGCGGTTGTCAAAGGATGAATAAACTCGACAAAAGTAGCCTGATATCGAAAGGAAAATTCCCTTTTTTAAGGACCCTATGGCAACAGATCATTTTTCACTCGTCAACGGATGACTTCCGTCTCAGTCGCTAGGGCGGAAGTCACGAAGCCCGTCTTGTCCTCACGCGAAACCAAAAACTCGCGAAGCAGATACAGAAATTGATAATTGGCACTTTGAGCCAATATTTTCATCGCATTCTATCAGACAGTACCGCTAAATTGATATGCTTCCTTTCATAGATTTCTTCTCTTTTCCTGTTTCTATTTTCAGCGCATCAGTTTTTACTTGACATACTAACAAGAGATTTCTTGACCTTTGGTATCATCCAACACACTTTACCAAAATAATAGGAACTAATTTTATCAATGACGTATGTAGACTTCGTTTAACTGTAATTCATTTCTAAGTTATTGCTGCCTTGCTAGTTAAATAATTTTTAGTCCATCAATTTGGGCTCAATGATTCTTTTAAAAATGAACAGGCAAAAGGATTTCAGTCGGTAAACCGTGCGATAAACGGTTTAGTGCTTCTATATATAATGATCTCAGCAGCAACATTTCGTTCCTTTTCACTCGATTATAAGGCAATTGTTCACAAATGTGTGATTTTAATTCTCGGTCAACTTTCCATCTAAAATGAATGGTGTTATCGGAAATGATAGAACTTTCGCCGGCAGCAGCCAAACAACATTACAAGAAGACAAAAGATAGATGTATTTCCGAAGACTAGGAATGCAGTAGTCATGATTTAGCTTCTAGAATCATACATACACACATACAGCCTTTCATATATTTATACAAGATGAAAAATTCAAAGCTAGAAGCCTGCGGTCAATAAATGAACCAGCTTGTTTAAAGAACTATGAGCATCACATGATTGTTGATGACGTCTGATGAAATGCTACAAATGGGTGTGTTGAATTCAGTTCTAGATTCGAGCAGAATCACAGCGACGCTCGGTTTTGGGGCTCCTGAAGTTAAAATTGTAAATAAGGTATAAAATACGTTCCTTTCAACCATCTTGTTCAAACTCCCTGAAGAAGTCTGCGTAATCAGACGAAAACGGTCGGAAAAATAAAAGCAAGTTAACACGATCTTAACCCTGATGATGGCAAACAGCCGAAAACGTTTGGTTCAAACATTTTAATTTTTAACCATTTCATAACCTTTTTAGCCTTGTATATAGAATATATTTTACTAAGCGAACATTATGGACAAGATCTAGATTTGTTGTTGTGTGCTGATCACTAGTATTTATCTCAAAAAATAAACATAAAACGAGGAAAAAAATGTATTGTTTATATCCTTTGTTAAGACTTTCCTCTCATCCTGCGTTTTAGAATATTCCGTATATTACCTGTTTTAGAATGTTCCGTACATTCTACGTTTCAAAATGTTCCATAATTTCAGTATTATAGAATATTCCGCAATTCCGCCGTGCCACCATTCCATTCTATCATTCCACCATTCCGTCAAAACAGGGTCACCAGTCAACTCGATCGGACAAGCAAACCGAGAAATCGAGCCAAAATCCTTTAATCCTCCTTAAACTCGGCCAGCGACATGTATGAAGATCCTATCAAACATCCAGTCAAGAAAATCGCCTCGATACCCACTCGAAGGTAAGGTTGCCACAAAATTTCAATTTCGTCTTCTGTCGACATTCTTGTGACGATCAGCCCACAGGTACCCCAAGCTAACAATGTAATTTGAGCATCACGATCACTTAAAATTATAACCGTTTGTATGGGAATTTGCAAATTAAACGTGTTTAGAAGTCGAAATAAAGAACATGAATCGAACAAAAATGCCTTACCTTGTCTTATCAGTGTTTTTGTGGCTACCTTTGGCCATTTCAGCGCTATTCCAGTGGGTGTAGGTTCGCTGTTTCCTCTTTCCATATAGTATAAGACTAAAACTCCCTCCAAGTTTCAAGTTTATTGTAGAATTTCATTATATAATAAATTTTTCAATCTGCACTGCTCGCAGTTAGCAATAGCTAGTCGAGGCGAGCAGTGGTTAGATGTATATACAAGAGAGGACAAGTAGAGAAAGCTACGGTAATCAATTGTGTTTTACAAACGAACAGGTATACGAATAACTAGTGTACCTACTCCCCTCGCACTGAAACGGCCAGAAATGCTAAGAACATACCATAGATAAGACAAGGAGGCAAGGTGAGAAATTCTGGTGTATTTTTATTTCTACTTTAATGCCCTAAATAATGATCGCTAAATTCCCAATAAAAACCCTTATAAAATTTATGTAACGCAACAACGATACTCCGTGAGCTTGGGGTACCTATGATCAGCCGTGCACCCAAACGGTCAATTGGTGACAAGTCACCAGTTCCTTAGTACAAATTTTTTTTCCTCCACCCCTCCCCGGATTTGACAAAATTCCTTGGGAGAAAACTAACGCTCTTAAAGTCCGGGGAAGGGCCTGGTGGAGCGAAAGACCAATCTCTAGAGACACCAAGATAACAAGAGAGAAACGCACGACTTCTGGTGGACGAACAAAAGACGCTAATGAGAGATCTTTTGTTTTCGTCCACCAACATGGCTGTGATGACGTCACGTGAAAACCATCTAAAAAGAGAGCGGTGACCGTACATGTCACCAACTGATCGTCACAAGTATGTTGATAGATGGCGAAATTGAAATTTTGTGGCAAATTTTCCTTCGCAGAGTGGATAGCGAGACTATTTTCTTGACTAGATGTTTGATAGAATCTTCGAACATGTCGCTGGCCGAGTTTGAGGCGGATTGAAGGATTTTGGTTAAATGTTTTGGCTCGATTTCTCGGTTTGCTTGGCCGATCGACTGGTGAGCTTTTCCTACCTTCTCAGGTCTTCGTTTGAGGATATCTTGCGAAATAGAGGACAGAATGGCACCAGATTACCGAAGAACGATCACAAAGAGACAACACACAAGTGAGTGCAACATTAGTGCTTATTTCTTTTATTACGCCTTCTGATTTGTATCGACTAACTTCAAAGCAAAACACAGAGTTTGGGACAACTGTGGTTTCTAAACAACTTTTGAAGACCTTGTTTTGTATGCCGATCGCTCACAAGTTCTACATCTCGTCCAAAAAATAATAATAAAAAAATAAAAATAAAAATTTGAACAATGACACTTCCGGTTCAATTTTCCCACCCCACCTAGGCAAAGGTCAAATTTCCCACCCCTGGGGAGGCCTTACCCGTCAAATTCACCACCCCGCGCAACGACAACGGCAACGGCAACGGCAACGGCAACGAGAACGTCACAAATTTGCATATTTATTAGGCAAAACAATAGCTTTACACGCTCTGCACGTGTGTTTTTCACTTTTGTCCATTTCATTGCCGTCGTCGGCAAAACTACAACGTGAAATAGCCAAATTTTAGGTTTTATGGAAAACGTCATTACTTGAGGATAAATTTTCATTTTCTGCCCTAAATTGAGCGCCGTTCCTACCACGGTCATTTTTGAGGAACTACCACACCCCCGTCATATTAAAAAAGTTGAAATATTAAAGAAGCGATTACAATAACGCGAATTTATATTTTGAGATGACGTTCTCGTTGCCGTCGCTGTTGTCGTTGCTTAAGCTCCCTAATAGTCAAATGCCCGGGGTTTGCCTGGGAAGGGGGGAGGGGGGATGTTGAAGTTTCGAGTTGATCGGCGCATAATGTATAAATATCAACAAACCTCCGTCGTACTATCATCGACATGAGCTTCGTCGTCTCCAATAAACGATCCGTAAGCATTTACAACGGCAACGGCACTTCCTGCAGATAATTCAGAAACTGGGATAGAAGATTCAATATCACACGTTGTCCAAAAAAAAAATTCACGACGGCAGCAGCGATGGACGACCAAGCTCGAAGAAACAATCGATGTCTCGCTCTCATGCAAACCAAATTAAAAACAGACGCTCGCAATGCCTAACGGTCTATACGGAGTCTTCAAATGACTTGCGGTGGCATTCTTTCACAGTCGTCTGAAGCTTCTAAAGGAAATGACAAATGAAGAAAGTGCTATCCACTCATCACAAACGAGGCTTAATGAAACTACTGAAAGCTACCCACTGAGGATTTTGTTACCCGACAGGCAGTCGTAACGAGGGAAGATTACAAGCCCTAAATGAAGGCGCGTATTTCAGCTCATACCTGTATAATCATGAAGAGAATAAAAGTACCTGAAAATTGGCGACAGAAAGTTCTAAAATTCAGCGACAGTATCTAGATCTATAAAGCCAAGCAACTCCGCAGTGTTTTAACGAGGAATATAAAAGTTAGCGACCGAACACGCCTTAAATTTCGAGGCGACCCAAGCTCCCACTTGTTTTTCACAAGCAGTTGTTTTCGTTTACTCGACTATCTGGGAGCCTTGGAACAGGCTAGACAGAGAAAAAAAAACGTACCATAGTCTTAAATGCACCATATGCCCTGACTTAACGGTTTCGCATTTTCTTTCTATTTAAAGCGACCATGTAATGTAAATGTAATGTAAAATCTTTATTTAAACACGGTAAAATCATAAGGAGTATAAAAATCAGGAGTTCGCGGAAACGGGACAAATAGTTTGTTAACAGAGTCCCTCACGGAATAACGCGTTTCATTTCGTTTAACAAATGTAGAAGATAAATATTAAGGAGCAAGACCATTTAAAGACTTGTATACCATTAAGGCTTTCTGTATTTGAAATTTGAGTGCTTAATTCTTTCCAATCGAGTTGTCTAATTAAGCGGTTAGCATCAGCATCATAGCTAGAAAAGATTAAGACGCGAGCGGCACGGTTCTGAAGCTTCTGTAGCCTGTCAATTAACGTTTTACCACAATTACCCCAGCCAGGATTGCAATAGTCGAAATGAGATTGAATTAGTGCATTGTATATATAATGAAGAGTGGGTGGAGGGACGAACGGTCGAATTCTTTTTATTGATCCTATCCCGGAAGCGACCTTTTTAGATAATTTATCAATGTGTCTTTGCCACCGTAGATTTTCATCAATAAATATTCCAAGCGATTCAACCGAGGAAACATGTTCAATCGCAACATTATCAATCGAAAGCTTAAGTGGCTTTGACAAAGTACTCAATTTTTGTCTGGAGCTAATTAGCATAAATTCAGTTTTAGCACTGTTCAAAGTAAGTTTAATAGAAGTAAGCCATTTGTTTAAGTTTAAATTTCAGTCGTGATTCAGATTTAACTGTATTGAATTCACATCAACGCCAGCATAAATGATGTAAATAAATGATGATTGGTGTCATCAGCATACATCCTAGGCTGGCACGATGTTAGGCAGTTTGGTAAGTCATTAATATAAATAAGAAATAAGAGGGGGCCAAGGATTGTTCCCCGGGGGAGGGGGACTCCCATATGAAACAGATGGGGATGCTCGCCGTCTCGCTTAGGGGTGTAAATTTTGGATTTTGGTCTCGCTTAGGGTCTCCCCCCCCCCCCGGGATTGTTCCTTGCGGTACCCCACATTTAAGTGAACAGATTTCAGAGAGAGAACAATCGTTGAGTACGATAAGTTAAATACGACTTAAACCAATCAAGAGCTGTTCCTTGTATTCCATAAAGGTTCATTTTGGATAAAAGGATGTCATGGTCAACGGTGTCGAATGCCTTTTTTAAATCGAGGAAAACCACAGCATTAACATTACCTCGATCAATATTAAAGGCCCAGTTATCCGTAGCTTCCAAAAGGGCAGTTACAGTAGAGTGTAATGAACGAAAACCCGATTGATGATTAGAAATAATATCTCCATTAAGAAAAACTGAATTTATTGTTATTTACATTTATATTATTGATATAACTTGAATTATTGTTTCAACTGGGGGAATTTCATTAGCAAATGATCATTAAAAGCGTTAGAGAGCTCGCTAGGATTAGAGATAACGGCATCATTCAATTTCAATTCTTTCACCGTTGTATTATTTACACGACGGGAAGTAAGCTCATTAAAGGTTTGCCACGTTTTTCGAGGATTACCCTTACATTGAATAAAAGCGTTAGAATAATAAGTATTTTATTACGCAACTTTTTGTACTTTTCCCAATCGCGTGAATCATTCGATGCAATTGCTTTTCTTTTGGCAGCATCGCGATTACGCATGCCTTTCTTTAATTGTGAATTGATCCAGGGTGCTTTATTGGTTCTAGCGCGTCTAGATCGGAGTGGTGCATGTATATTAACAATATCCAAAAATTTCGTTTTCCAATCAGTCCACAAAACCGTTTTGGATCTTCAGAACCATTACAGAACCAGTCTTGTTCAGCGATATCGTTACGAAAACTCTGAATGCCGTGTTGAAAAAGACGCGAGAGATAATTTCCCATAAACGTAAATAAGGCTATGATCGCTGATGCCAATATGCGAGACTCCGGAACAGGCAACCCTGTCAACATAATTTGTATAAATTAAATCAATAAATGTTGACGAGGATTCAGTTATACGAGTATAGGTTCAGTTATAAGTTGTTGAAGCCCAAATAAATCAGAAATTTCACATAAATGTCGCTGTTTTGTCTCACACCCAGGCTGCAATTTGCGTAAATTGTGTATATTTCTAATTGTTTCCACGTTGTCGTCCAAGCCATCGAAAAGGTCCGTTTACACTGGCGAGCTGCCGCGCAGCTTAATTGACTCAAGGCAATTTTCGTCGCACTGAAGGTGCAACTAGCTGCGACTTCATAACGATTTTAGTGCAGTTTGTCAGTGCACCTCTATTTCGTAAACAAAACTGAGGTGTGGGCCTTCTCAAAGGTGAAACTGCTGCTCAGACCCTGTGTTTTGTGAGTCGCGTCTCAAACCATAGTAATTTGAATTATAAATCGCACTGAAATAGCAGCTGGTTTACACGCAACTTCAACGCGAGAAAAGTTGCATCGAATTGCGGGACAAAAATCGCCCGTCTAAACGAGCCTCTCGTGAATATAGCTCAGTGCAGGTTAACAGGAAGACAGCATGGTAGACTCACTTTCCTAGCCACGGTTTCCTACAGATACAAGAGACTAACTGTTCCTTCTGCCAAGGACAAAAATAAATTTGCATTGGAAGGGTATAAAATGTACTACAGTTTCTCATTTCTATTTCATGGCTCAATACTTGTATACTTCAAATCGAGCCACGAGGGAAGGGAGGGTGGAAGGACAACATCTCAAGAAAAAAAATCCATTGTGTTCGCTTTACTGCAAACTGATGTTGTTCGAAATTCAAACTGAAGTATACTTATCTTGAAAAAAACTGAAGAGAATCAGTACTGGTATCATCTTTTTGTCTAACGAAGCAAATTACATCACGTAAATAATACGATAATTAATCAAACCCTGCCATATGACGTAGTCTATGTAAAATAAATAAAAGATAAATATGTTTTATTTGTACTCGGCAGTGTTTATTGCAGAAAGGCTTTAACTTATTTAAATAAACCATAACAACGTTACATTCCATTAGAAGGCTAACGTATTTCAGTTGGCCTTAAATCTAACATCCACCATTCAGGGGCCGTTTGCTCGAAGCGTGATTAGCTGTTGGTTAAGAGGTATCAAAACCTATAGGTTTCCGTGGTATTTAACGCTAACCATGCTTCGAGCAACCCGGGCCAGATCGCTTGATTACAGGTCCAATACTTGTAACGTACAGAGTGTTTTCACATGACGTCATGTCGGCCATATTGGTGTTCCAAATCAATACTGAGGGAATTGAACTATTTTGTAATGCAGAAAACTTTCTTTTGTTTCATTAAAAAAAACATCGCCGCTGGTCACGTGAGTGAAACACACTAGCTATTGGACCTATATAGAATCACGAATTTTAGACTAAGCTAGTTGCGTGAGTTCACGTAGGATAATTTGGGACAATGCCTGCATGGCCCCTTGTATTGCAAGATATTGATGATAATAATAGTAAGAAAAATATTATCTAAAAAAAATTAAGAATAACAATAAAAGTTCAAATAAAGGCCTACAAATATTTGATACTCTTTATAAAGCTAGAATCCGTGAGCTGTAGAATCCAAGGTGATAACTATATACAATGACAATTTAAACAAAAATTAACAAGATATTTTTTCCATAAAAAACGATGTCTATTTTTTTTTACATCACTTTGAACACGGAAACATTTTCGATCACCTCTATCCGTCTTTTCGTGAAGGCTATTCATCAAGCAGCCACCCAGAAACATCCAACGCTGTAACGCTCTGTCATATAAAAGTTTCGGAGTTTATTTCAATGGCCTTTCCATACAACGCTTTTTTTCAATTTCGAAGCGAGAGCCCGGTAAGTCTGGTTTTTAGGCACTAAATAGAATTAGAACAGAACCTGTTTCCAGGTCGAATTGGAATTTGGAGTGTTACAGGTTTTTGTGGAGGATAAATCGCAGCAAAGATGAGAACCAACAGCAAACTCGACTAATTTAGGATTCAAACCCAGAGCACATTGATATCATCTGATTCATGAGACACATAAAATTACGTTTTCAGAAGCATCTAAGAATCTACTTACAGCTGATCTATAGCAAACAGTCATCTAACTACGCTATTATTGGCTATTTAACAATTATTCCATGAGCGCGCGTTGGATATGAGATGGCAAATAGCCAACGAGGCGCGTAGCGCCGAGTTGGCTATAACCAATCTCATATCAAACAAGCGCGAATGGAATAATTGTTTTATTAAATTCTTTAATCTCCAAAAGTTTGGAAGTACGAAATACGAGCGAAAAAAGCGAGAAAATCCGAGCGAAATCGAGAAAACTTGATGAAGATGCGATGTTGTGTAATACCTGGTGGTCAGACAGACGCAGGCTCGTCACAAAAACATTTCTTACTTTTTCCCGTACTTCTAAACGTCGGAATTTCCAAACTTTCCACAAAAACATGTTTTTGTTTGGGTTTTTTTGTTTATTCAGAGAGAAATTTCGCTTTCCGGCGAAAATAATTTTAGCTTAGCAATCATTTGCCATATGAGGTCAAACTAAGGTATCTGAGCTGATAACCGAGATTGAGTAAACCATTCAGAGCACGAGAAATGCATTAAACGCGGTTGAGAATTTAATAAGTTCAGTTATTGAAGAAAGTAAAGAAAAGCGTTATTTGTTACGTGCAAGCCAAAACTACACCACAAAACACAGAAAAAGGCCAATCCTCGGCCTGGTCCCAGAGCATTCTACAGGCTCGATCAAACCTGGACTCTGTGATGCGTCGTGACGTCATCGAAAGAGACCCCTGTTTCCCAGACTTCGCGAGACAACGGGGCAACAAATAAAGTCTGGCTACTAGGCTAGCCAGTGACATGCATTGTACACAAAACACTGCATGTGGGTGAACACTTGACAATATAGTAATGCTCCTTGCAAGGTTTTTTTTCCCCCCTGAGCTTTTCTTATTTTCTTTAACTCTCCTAGAGTTC
>NC_090873.1:6235292-6237792 GCF_036669935.1 Montipora foliosa | reverse complement strand
TTATGATATTTTCATTACCACACATATAAAAATTATTAGAAAATTTTCATATGGATAACTGACAGCCTAAAATCTTTCTTTCAGGTTGTCATTCACCCTAATGCACCAATCATTGTCAAGCCTGAGGGGGTATGTCTAGGGAATGTGATCTGTTTTGTCATCCCTACCCTTGGGAGATAAGCTAAGAGTTTGGGCCCTAGGGTAAGGACAGAGGAGGAATGAAACCTAATCACATGTGATTGTAGTAGCCATCTCTGAAAAGACTTGTGGACATCGGAGAAACATGCTGATTTGAAAGTAAGATTAAAGTAAGAAGCATTTTTTTTTTTTGCTGTTATTAGCAATAACAGGACGTTACTGTAATTTGCTGAAACTAATAAAAAGTAAGATTTACTAAATTCATATTATTTGTCTAAGAATACACAGAGCATTGAAGAAATTCCAAAACTTGACAATTTACATTCAGTGATTCATAAAATATACAGAGCAATGGCGAAACTTAAAAATGTAATCGTGTTATAAATTGCCTGCTGCAAGCCTGCAAATATTGTTTTGCTATAAGCCTGTCATATGTCAGGCTAGGGACAAGGTTTGACCTGACATTCAGCAACCCTGGTTGGACAAAAAAAAATTCCACACTTATTAATTGGGATGCCTGTGGCAGACCACTTTATAACATTGCCAGGTGTCTCATTTTTCTTTTTTTGAAATCGTTTTCAAGTGGTTCAAATCTTTTGCATTGCCCATGGCCGTTAGCAGCCAAAACATGCTGTCCTGCTATTTGATTGACAGGGAAATACTTGTGTTCCATGATTTAACGTCAGACCTGAAATTACTTCTGCTCTAGCATGATTGGAATCAAGTGCAAGGTCTTACGAACTAAAATCACTTAACGTTAAGTCAAGATTCATGTGGGAAGACACCACTGTTGCTATTCAAATTATTCTTCAGTCCCTTTCGGATGTAACAATGTCAGAGGCCCACAGGGAAATAACTGCTCTTCTCCGCAAGACAAAGTATTAATAAATAATCGAAATAGCCACAGGTGATGGTGACACATGGCACGGTTTCTTTAGATGAAATATACATGTGCACACATGTATTTTTCCGCACAGTGAATCACAGACAGAAAATCACTGGAGCATGGAAATAATGTGAGATGTTTTACGAGGCACGGTATTTAATTTAAGCAAAAAGTAATTGGAACAAATATGTTAAGATGGGCTGAATTTTTTTGCACTTTCATAAAGCACTTTTCTGCCACAATGATTATACGTTGATCTGTCTACTAAATTCACCTCAGTTATGAACTTTTCTTCTTTTACATTAAACAGTGTTTAAAATCTAAAGAGATGCTGTTGTTATATAATCAATAAATGTCAATAGAATTTTCATGAAAGTGATTGTGACTTGACCAGGGAAGGGTACACCTTTCTAATTTGAGCAAAATAAAAATTGGCATCTAGATGGTTTCCACAGTGACATCATGAAATTACGAAATGAAAATCGTGAGGTCTCTTGTATTTTTATCTACACAAAGGTTGAAGATGAACTGGAAATAAATCTTTTTTTTCCATTTTTGTAACGTCTTTCATTTTGGAAATACAGCATTCTGAATTTCTGAATTGTCACCTTGTGTGACACTACATGATACAGAGCTGGTTGAAAAGCATGTCTCTTCCTATGATTCCCAGAAGTTTGAATGTTTCAAGTACATTGCGACATTTTTTCATACACATGGATTTTATCTCATGAGCGAAAGTAAGTGCTTTCGTGGAAAAGTGAACTCCATGCGTTTTCGTTGACGCTACCGGCTGCCACATTGGTGGACCAGCCATTGTGTGAAACGCTTCGGCAAATTAATAACTCAGAAACGATGCCCGCACAGATCTGCGAGAGGAGGTTTACAATGTTCATTTCAAGGTGTTGGCTTCTTTTATAGAATGGTTTCAAATTTATTTTCTGTTGCTTGACAATGAAAACCATCTAAAAATGCACTGCCCAATGCTGTTTTTTGTTGCTTTGGTTTTACCATGATTCTATTCTTATGTTTTTGCTTTCTTTTTTGTCATTCTAGTCGAACAAAAATACATTATTTTGTACAAATCCTGAAATCTTTTAGCTTTTGTTTGTGCATATGCAGTAATGTGAACTTTTTAGTTATTGAAGTCGCAGTGAGGAATGTAATTAGAGTCCCTGAGAATTTGCTGTAAAACTGGTCATAAAATCTTATCAGTCTGATGAAAACACAAACAACATGCATTTGTGAAACAGTACCCTTTTTGATTCCACAGTACAATGTAGTGTTATTTAATTTAAACAATGTAAATTAGTTTTCAGGAAACACCTTGCATGAAACTTATCATAACATAGTTCCACAAGACCCCGGTCAACCTGTCCAGTCAGACTAATCGTTTGCCAGTCAAAACCTCAAATTTACAGACAAATGTCCGATGACCAGCGCTTATTTGCAGGCTTGCTGCTGGGAGGTCGATTGACA
>NC_090873.1:6222792-6225292 GCF_036669935.1 Montipora foliosa | reverse complement strand
CTTTTTTTTGCTACAGGAAAAAGGTGAATGGAACATGGCATATGTGGCAAGATCAACATTCTGTGTTGGCCTCTTCTTGCATGTCATTTTGATTGATATTGCCGTCCACAGCACCCAAGCAGATGTAATAGATAATTGTGTCAACATCTCCACATGTATAGGAACCTATGGTGACATCTATAATGCCTTGGCATCAGACAAGAACAGTTTTAACATTGAATCAGCTCTATATCCAGCGAAGAGACCTTCTTCGGTTCGTGTATTTGTGAATTTGTATGGTCAGAATGGACCCAATAAGACAGACAATTCCACATCTGAAGTGATTAAATACACTTGGAGTTTGAACTGTCTTTATGCTGCTTTTCCAGCGGTTTTCCTGGAGGTTTGGTCTCTTGGCTCAATACTGGTGACTGATCTCACGCAAGAACTAAACATCACCATTCCACATTTTTGTTGTAATGTTTCGGTGAAAGACAGGAAAAATATAATTGAAAGTGTGCTGGCTGCGGTAAGTACATGCATGGATATGATCTGTACATGGTTATGGTGACGTTAAACTGACTACAAGACGCTTGTATCTAAAGAAAGATGTAAATTCGTTTGTCACGAGAAAAAATCTGAGTCCCTAGTGAGAATTCGGACCCCAGCCAGTCCCGATTTTGACAGTTTCTCTTAAAAAACCTCAAACTCCACTCACTGCAACAGCAAGCAATAAACAGAATAAAAGTTACGTTAACAAGCGCTTTAATTTTTTTTTTTTGTATTGCCTAGACAACCATTAGTGCAACAGAGAATCAAGAAAAAAACTAGCAAATTTGTTGCTTTCCTCTTTTTTTCAGCTCTACTTTAATAACCAGTCACAAATACTTGTCACCAGTCTTACTCGGTCGCTGGTAATGAACGATCAAACATCCCCACCCTGGGGCAGGCGTACAAGGTCAAAATCCTCACCGTCGGGGACGCCATGTCAATCAAATCCCATTCTTTGCCCCCTCCCCCTCCCCCTCCCCCTCGGGCTTATCGTTGATAGAACATAAGTAAGACAAGGGACAGTGAACGGGCGTGGCAGAGTTAAGAGGGCAAAAATGCACTACTTCTTTTTATCCCGTAATTAGAGATTAACTGCCGGTCGCTTGTAATCCGTTGAAAAAAAGAACCGCCCCTCGCAATAAAAAAAAAAACTTAAACTGCTAGAAAAGTAATAAAAAGAAATGAATTTCTTTACTTATAATTTCATAATTATGTTACCGAATGCATTTCTTAATAATGCTTTTGTTGGTTAATTATCTTACAGCTCCAAGATCTCGCTGTAATTCCAAGCAAACGAGATCCCCGGTTAAATTCTGCGGAATGCGTCATAGAAGGGCATATTTCAGACATTGACGCCACGGGACGCGGTGTTTACCTGAGGGTAGTTTTGTGTTGTTCTCTTTTGTGTACCGTAATGCTGAGTCCAATATTATTCTTTATGGCTTTAGATTATTTGAACCAACACTCTTCCAAAGAAGAGGATTGTGTATTGTGCTCTGCAAACGTGGAACAATCCTGTTGTTGTAAGGATTTTTGTCCCAAAAGAGAAAAGCCACTTATTCGTTCTGTAACGTTTTTGTGTTGTTTCCTCTTTCTGACGTTTGTGATAGAGGTTGCAGTTTGTTGTTTAGTAGTGCTGTCATCCAGTGAAAATTCAACGAAGGGTAATTTTCCCTTCTACGTAATTCCAACATTTATAGCTTTGGAATGTTTTGTAATATCCGTTATATTACAGTGCTGTAAATGTTGTGAAGGTTTGATGGTTAATTCATTTTTAAGCAGATTAAGTCTTATCGTGTCAATAAACTTGCTTTTATACCATTTATACTGGGTCGCAATCGGTATCATGATCAATCCAACTTGGGGCTTGTCTGTTTTACTAATTATCTCCTTTGCTTTCGTCGCTTTATTCTATTCAATCTACGAAATATGTGACATAGACAAGTGCAAAAGTATACTCTGTATTCAGCGTGCTAGCATAGTAACAGCAGGATTTTTTGGTCTCTGTTTTGCTGTTATTGGCCCAGTATTAGCTGGGCGGTCCTTTTATGGTCGGGAAACTGCAGATGATGTTATGAAAACTGCGTTGTTGTCTCTTATCGGTACAGTGTGGCTGCTATATTGGAAATCCCGCAAACCGTCCCCAAACACTTCGCAGTGTGCTGAGGCTGCGAAAAAGGCTGCAGCTGCCGCAACAGCTGTGGCTGAAAAGGTTACTGTGCCTCGGGAGGCTGGGACTGGGGTAAGTTCTGCAGTTGCGGCAGCTGCTGCAGCTGCATCGGCTGCAGCAGCAGCAGCCGCTGCGGCGGCTGAAGCTGTAGCTGTTGCTGTGGCTACTGCTGAGGCAGCAGGCAATTCAAATACTGCAGCTCATCCTGCTCCAGATGAAGAGGGAGTTCAAACAACTCTAATGTAAGTTTTGTGTATTTTGGCGGGGTAAACTATTTAACAATTAGATTATGAGCTCGAG
>NC_090873.1:6215292-6217792 GCF_036669935.1 Montipora foliosa | reverse complement strand
TTGATGATGATGCCGATGATGACAATGAGACCTGTGCAGTAATTTAGTTGTCAACCCCTTTGAACGTAGTTAACATAAGTCAGCAATGCCACAGATGCAGTCACGGCTTGTTTTTTGCGGACTATAGTGTCAATCGATCTAAACTGTCGAAAAGTAAACAAGGGGATCAGACGTTTTCAATTCCGAAAAAGCTTATTTGAGAGAATAACTTCAGGCTTTTCAAGTTATTAGAAAAAGTTTAATAGTGTTTGGCCACTTTTCAATGGATTAAATTAAGTAGTCTAATCTGTCAAACACCTAGAGATCCTCGTTTAATATTAGCAGGTCTGCAGTCTTCTGTGCTGAATGCTCGCCCGTTCGACGGGCTATAAGCGCAAAGTGTAAAGGGTGCATTTGTTCAAGGGATAGAGTAAAATTAGAAAGCCAAAAAATTGTTACAAGTATTTTTTTCCAAAAAATCCATGTCCCCATTCCACGAGTCCGCAGTTCATATATGATCCATTTCATATACCATTTCATCGTTGATTCATTCCTCACGGGAACATTGGAACTCACAAATGACCAGCTCCCAGCGTCAGTGGCTTCATAACTCAGTTGTTTAGAGCGTCGCACCGGTATCGCGCGAGGTCGCAGGTTCAAACCCCGTTGAAGTTTTGAAATTTTCAGGCTTCTTTACGCAATTGCAAAAATTGCGTTCACAACTGAGAGGATAATAGCTTCACTTGGTTATCTGATTATTTCACACCTATTGCAAATGCCCCATTAGGCAATTCTGATCATAACGTTGTTGATTGGGCCCCTGTGCCTAGGTTCGTTAGAAGTACGAACACTAAGAGTGTTAGTAAGCGGCGCACGCGACGCTTCCCACGGTCTGCTTTGGATGAATTTGATAGTTGGTGTAGTGCGCATGTGTGGTTTAGCGACATGATTGACACTGCCTCTCCTTCGATTCTCTTTCACAAGTGACCTGGTGTCTGCCGTTGATGTTGAAGTTAGTTGAAGTTGTGAAGATCCACTCCATCGACAAACCTTGTATGTAGCTTGCACTAAAACATCTTATTACACAAAGGCAGAGGGATTTCCACAGCAGGGACCAGGTACTTTGGCGACATCTCAGAACTAAGGTCCGTGATCAGATGAGATCTCTAAGAGAAAGCAGTCATGCTATGCCAACAAAGTACGACACCTTAAAACTAGTGATTCTCGGAAGTGGTGGGATTGTGTCAAGCAACTGTCTGGCGACAAGTTTCCCAACATGCAGATCGTGAAAGACGGTATTTCAGTAGGTGGTGCCGACCTTGCTTGTTTACTCAATGACCATTTCCTCAGCGTTAGTGCTGACCTTCCCATCCTGGAGCTGCGACTTCCTCACAAATCGCCGCCAAAGAGTAACAGTAGATGGCTGTCGCTCTGACTAACTGGGTCCCATTTTGCTCCTTGTAATAATAAATAACCTGGAATTCGAATCTCCTTTGGCGTCCTACTGGAAGTATGTTGTTAATGTAACTGTCTGCGAGGTCCGGAAAGCGCACGAGTCGTAATCACTGCAGGCGGATCTTGACGAAATCAGTCGATGGGCAGAGCGTAACGATATGAAGCTCAACGGCAAAAAGTGTAAAGAGATGACAGTCAGCTTCCTTCGCCACAGCCCAGAAAACCAGCCCTCCGCATCAATGACCGTTTACTTGACAGTGTTTCGTCATTCAAGGTCCTCGGTGTCACTCTCAACAAACAGCTCAAGTGGATACCATGGTAAAGAAAGCCTCCAAGCTACTGTATATTCTGCGCGTAGTACTTTGCCGTTGTGGGGTTCCTCCGGCTGATTTGCGGTTGATCTACTTCTCCCTCGTCAGGAGTACCCTAGAGTACGCTTGCGCAGTCTGGCACACCTCTCTGCCAATTTTCCTTTCGCAGAAAATCGAAATGGTACAGAAAAGAGGTTTGTTCATTATTCACCCGCATTTTGCATTATGAGGATGCCCTGCTCACCTTACAATGTAGTCGCCTTGATGACCGAAGATCCAGCCTCTGCCTAAAAACTCTAAAGAAGATCGAAGAACCGGTCTCCACCATTTGCTCCCTGTGTCACGCGGGAGCTCCACGGTCGGGATCTCCGCAACTCGAACAGGTTTTCACTTCAGAAATGTAGGACTAATAGGTACAAGACCAGCTTCATTCCAGATACAGTCAACGCTAAATTTCCTTAATAGTTTTTACTATCCCTGTTATATTACTTCCGAGGTAATAATCGATTTTAGGATTTTTGTAATTAGAATTTTAGTTACCAGAAAGTTCGATTTATTTCCTATTTTATATTAAGTTTGTTTTTTGCTTATATTTACATGTTGTTATAGCTTTTTAACATATTTTTATTCACCTATGGGTGCGAGAATATGTTTTCTATAAACCAATTATTTACTTATTTTTAAACACTTCACAGGTATTCAATAATAATTCTACATATGATATCTCTTGTGTTGTCCTCCTCAAGTGATGCTCT
>NC_090873.1:6172792-6210292 GCF_036669935.1 Montipora foliosa | reverse complement strand
GTTCCACCGATTGTAGAGAACAATTCTTGACTTTCTTGATTCACTGGATTCTTTCCACTCACTGGATTTTCTGTGTAGACCAACTCTTCACAATGAACTTCATAATGAACTCTGATCTCTTTGTATTCTTTCTGTTTTGACTATCGTCTCTTTCATTTCGAAGGTTTAATATAGCTTCACCATCGTTATCGCAGTTGATTATAGCTGCTTCACAGTATCGCATCCATCCATAGCATAAGTTCAATCACAATCAGCCACGAGGGTAAGCCCTCGGGCAAAAGAGTTTTTTCTATTACTGACAAGCCTGTTTTTATACTTTTACTCTAAGCATCTAGAAAGTTCTGTTGGTATATATAGTGTATTAATCATTACAAGGTCTACTATTTGTGGAAACTGCTGAGTCACATCTAAGAAATTTCTGGAATATTACAGATTGTAAGATAATTCTAGAAATGTCTGGAATTGCATGACAGATAAACTAAAAGTAATTCTGATCCTCGTAACATTGGATACTTGCAAATTAAAGCCAATCAGTTTCCAGCTTGGCAACACTTGACGCAACCAGTTTCCATATTAGGTCATGCAGTATATGAGCTGATACCCGAGATTGAATGAACCAATCAGAAAGATAGAAACGCAATATCCGACGTCGAAAATTTAATAATAGCTCATATACCATGATGACTAAGGCAATCAAAACTTTAAAATTGCATAATCCAATGATCTAGTTTCTCATGATGTAAATAATAAAAGTTTTTCAAAGACCTTCGAAAAATCTATTGGTACAATCCTTATTATCGAGTTCCTTTAATTAGTTAAACTGCATTTGAATGAAGGCGTCTGTTCAACCACAGCCATTCCTATACACATATTGAGCGTCCGTGAGATTGCCTCTGCCAATCATGATCAATACAATTCAGCCGTGTTCACACTCAACATTGATTATGATCAACTGAAGTACAATTCAAGCAATCATACTCCGTTCAGTTTTATTCAATTATGGTTCTTTTCACATCTGTAAAATATAACAGGCAGGGTACTGAACTTCGCAGTGTGAGACAAAATGGCCCCGGTTCGTATGGCTGGCACGATCATCATCACTATGCTTAAAGCGAGAAGAGAATCAAAGATATCTTCCGAGAATAGAAGAACACAAATCCAAATCTTCCTTTCATAAAGCGATTAGAACTTTCGTCTTCACATACCACCACGTGTTCCCCATTCTGTTCAATTGCGCACTATAATTACTTTAACCAACCCCCTTGAGGTTGTTTGAAGTAATTATAGTGCGGTCATAATCAGGGACTGTAATTAGTTGATGTAAACCCATTTCATATTTAGTTTGATTATAATTCAATCATAATGGAGGCCTAATTTGAACACGGCTTAAGTCCTTACTAGTAAAACAGTCAGTGTTGCTTTAATTAGTACTGGTTCTATGTTTAAATTTCTTTGATTTTGAAACAGAATACTTATAAATCTATAAAAAAAAAAATCACACACTTAATTCACTAAGCGGAAAGATGCTTTTCCCGCCTGATCTGAACAGATTAACATGGCTCCATTCAGGTGCATTGGATCTAGCAATCCACAGCTGAATGCAACGGTATCTGTACGCGAACAAGGGAATATGAGGTGAGTGAGCGAATCCCTCTGCTCCATGATAATCACTTTGAATTTATTTTTACATTGTGCGCATGTTGCCACTATTTTATCCGTTGTTGCCATGAAAACCCGGTCCGATTTCAGACTAACTGACAAAAAAGGTGTGGGCCTTCAACTATAACCATGCACTATGACACAGAACTAATAATGGATTTTAAATTCTTGTAATCCGAATAGGGACTTTTTAGAGGGATTCGCTTACTTTTCGCAAACAATTATTCCCCGTGAACACCGATTCCTCTTCTTTCCCTAAAGATAAGTATTTAGGAACAATTATTAAGTATGTCAACAAGGCCTTTGCGGGGTATTACATATATCACACAATAGGCCATTTTACAGTTGCTTGCTCAGCGACCTAGCCTATGAATGGCTGCGAGGCTGCCGGTGACCTTGCATTGATACGACCCCGACTGCTTTTATCATGCAAATTGTGTTGTTGTAATTCTAATTAGTCCGTATTAACATTACAAAAGCACGGAGGTTTGTACCAAAACAGGATCACCGGCAGCCTCGCTTTCATTCGTAGGCCAGGTAACTTAGCTACAACTGTAAAATGGTCTATTCTCTTGCTACTAGCATGAGAAGGATCCTTGGCTTGAGACCTTGGCAACTGAATTTTTAAGATTTCTCAATCTGTTCACGCAGTTGAGACAAACATCCCTTAAGCATCACAACCTTAGAATGTTCAGGCCCAAGGCAGTTTAAATAGATGGTCAACGCACGATCAAAGTAATCTTTTGCTTGACCAAGGTCACCTTGGTTCTGGAGTGCAATACCTACGTTGTAATAACAATTTGCAACATCGACATGCTGAGAACCAAGCCTTTCTTGGAAAATAGCAAGAGCCCTCTCATGACACTCTTTTGCTTGACCCAGCTCACCTTGGTGACGAAGTACATAACCCAAACTGTTAAAAGACCGTGCGACATTGAAATGCTGAGAGCCAAGCCTTTCTTGGTAAATAGCAAGAGCCCGCTCATGATACTCTTTTGCTTTCTCCAGGTCACCTTGGACACGAAGTACATAACCCAAACTGTTCAAAGTCCATGCGACATTGACATCCTGAGAACCAAGCCTTTCTTGGTAAATAGCAAGAGCCCGCTCATGAGACTCTTTTGCTTGACCCAGCTCACCTTGCTCACGAAGTACATCACCCAATCTGTTAAAAGTCGATGCGATATTGACATGCTGAGAACCAAGCCTTTCTTGGTAAATAGCAAGAGCCCGCTTATGATACTCTTTTGCTTGACCCAGCTCAGCTTGCTCACGAAGTACATCACCCAAACTGTTAAAAGTCGATGCGACATTGACATGCTGAGAACCAAGCCTTTCTTGGTAAATAGCAAGGGCCCGCTCATGATACTCTTTTGCTTGACCCAGCTCAGCTTGGTCACGAAGTACACGACCCAAACTGTTAAAAGTCAATGCGACATTGACGTGTTGAGATCCATGCCTTTCTTGGTAAATAGCAAGAGCCCGCTCATGATAATCTTTTGCTTGACCCAGCTCACCTTGGTCACAAAGTACATCACCCAAACTGTTAAAAGTCGATGCGACATTGACATGCTGAGAATCAAGCCTTTCTTGGTAAATAGCAAGGGCCCGCTCATGATACTCTTTTGCTTGAGCCAGCTTACCTTGGTCACAAAGTACATTACCCAATCTGTTAAAAGTCCATGCGACATTGACATCCTGAGAACCAAGCCTTTCTTGGTAAATAGCAAGAGCCCGCTCATGATACTCTTTTGCTTGACCCAAATCACCTTGGTAACGAACTACAATACCCAAACTGTTAAAACTCCGCGCGACATTGGTATGCTGAGAATCAAGGCTTTCTTGGTAAATAGCAAGAGCCCGCTCATGATACTCTTTTGCTTGACCCAGCTCACCTTGCTCACGAAGTACATCACCCAAACTGCTGAACGCCGAAGCGACATTGACATGCTGAGAATCAAGCCTTTCTTGGTAAATAGCAAGAGCCCGCTCATGATACTCTTTTGCTTGACCCAGCTCACCTTGGTCATGAAGTACACAACCCAAACTGTTAAAAGTCGCTGCGACATTGACATGCCGAGAACCAAGCCTTTCTTGGTAAATAGCAAGAGCCCGCTCATGATAATCTTTTGCTTGAGCCAGCTCACCTTGGTCACGAAGTACACCACCCAAACTTTTAAAAGTCCACGCGACATCGGCATGCTGAGAATCAAGCCTTTCTTGGTAAATAGCAAGAGCCCGCTCATGATACTCTTTTGCTTGACCCAACTCACCTTGGTCATGAAGTACATCACCCAAACTGTTAAAAGTCGATGCGACATTGACATGCTGAGAATCAAGCTTTTCTTGGTAAATAGCAAGAGCCCGCTTATGATACTCTTTTGCTTGACCCAGCTCACCTTGGTCACGCAGTACACGACCCAAACTGTTAAACGTCGCTGCGACTTTGACATGCCGAGAACCAAGCCTTTCTTGGTAAATAGCAACGGCCAACTTAAAGTGTTCCTTTGCTTGTGCCAAGTCACCTTGCTTATGAAGTACATCACCCAAAAATGTCAAACAGTTTGCAACATCGACACTCTGAGAACCAGGGTTTTTACGGCAGATACCAAGATGACGCTCATAATACTCTTCAGCTTGTCCCATGTCACCCAACTCATCACTGGCTCGTGTGGCATCTCGTTCAAAAACATCATCACGATGAGATAAATTCAGAGCCACGATACCGAAGGTTTTGGCTATAATAAAGTTACAATGAAAATAGCAAATTCGGCCTAGCACAAGAAAATAACATGGGAAACATTTCACCCTTATTTTATCATTTTTCTTAACCTCAGATATGTGTTCTTCAATTTCGGTTATCAGGCATTTTAAATGTGGCACTAAGTGAAAGCTTTTAGTTACAGACTCTTCATGACCCTGTAGTCCGTTATCAACTGTATACTGATAAAATGACGTAATAACCCCATAAAGAACTTCAAAATGTACAATTTCCAAATATTTTTCAGCAATTTTCTTTTGGATAGCATCTCGCACAACCTGATGAACGCGAACGAAGACGCTGCTTTCCTCTTTTTCAATTAAGATCAGTGAGCTGTCTTGAATCCTCAAATTAATAATATCTGCATCAGCAAGTTTGCTTCCTGGGCTTCCATCGTTTTCCTTCTCCTTATTCACAACGTAATTGATCAAAAGTTCAAGGTTTAATGGTTGCTGAGCACAGAGAGAAATGAAATTTAAGGCGTGATTTAAAACTTTGTCAGTTGACATCACGCTGTTCACGGCCAGTGAAATCGCCTTGGTCATGGAGTTTGGATAGCTTGGATTGCTTTCGACGAGAAAATCCTCAGTTTTTGCACGCTGACCGTCGGAAAGCTTCCGTAGATACTCTTTCCAGCCGAAGAAGGATGATATCTTTTCTCGCACAAGTCGGACAAACGTGGCGGCGCTTGCTAAGGCAAGGGGTTGATAATCTAATGCCTGAGCAACTTCTTTTCCGGCGTCATTGGCAGCGATGCCCGAGAGGGAGGCTAATAAAGTAAGAGCGTCAGATAGCATCATACCCTCGCTCACTGATATGTGATTAATGGAACACGTCTCTGAAGGTATAGCAGTTGTGTCTTGACAGGTTATTAACACCTGACCTTTACACCAGCTCGAGTTCCCCGTTTGTGGCAAATGATGACTTATTTCATTCAATCTCACAACATTGTCTACTATCAACAGGCAAGAAGAGTAAAGCTCCACTTTGGTGCTAATTAAGGACTTAATGTTTGCGATTTTCTTCTTTGAATCCATATCTTTATCCTTCATAATGTCCGATAAGGCATCTTCTGGACACCTTAAATGTCGAGCAAAAGAGTAGTATGATTCCAACAGTGAATCGAAGTTCTGCGCATCTAGAGTCATTACAAATGTCTTTGTGCTTGCGTCGCTTGTTTCTTCGTCAAACCACTTCTCCGCGACGAGAGCAGCTAACTGAGATTTGCCGCTTCCCGGGTTTCCTGAGATATACAGGTAACTTAAACAGTTCTCGTTGGCTTCCTTTAGTCGCTTTAGCTTCTGATCTATTTCCAACACCTCACGATCTCGTCTGGCAACGTGATGCGATGGCTTGGGAGGAAGAACGAAAAACGGAGTAGCTTCACGCTGCAACTGCTCTTCAAGGGTCTTTCGACGCTGCTCTGTTTCTTTCACTTGTTGGAGTACTTTCGTCAACTCGCTTGTCGGAAAACTCGTTTGGTTTGTAACTTCCTTAATCTTCACATCGGAGAGGCTAAGTGCTTGAAAGGCAACCAAGACTTTTCCTACAGCATTTTGAAACTCTAGCTTCGTCAGATTGCCCTGTGGCAAATGAGCGAAATCTTGATTTCGAAAATTTCTTAAATTATCCACGCTTGAACGGATAAGAGGGGTTAGGGAACTCCCGATACAATCAGAGTAAAGGATCCCGTAAAAGAGCATGGTACAATCCCATTCTGCTGTGTTGCCATTACCCATGGTTGTCAAAAGCTTTGCATTTCTTCTTCGGGTTGGTGGTGACTCCCGGTTTTTGAAGTCCTGTCCATTCTGGGGCTTGTCTTTCCATTCTCCCAGTGTTGCCTTGTAGCGACTGTCCCATTCTTGTTTAAAGATTGTCCGCAGACCCTCAGTTATTACATCTGTGGTGATGAAGCAGATCCTGAAGTAATTGAGTTGTTCCTGAGTGTATTCTGGACCAGTCGCCATGATCAGTCCTTGTCGAAAATAAATTTGCGAAGTTAATTTGCGGTATGAAATCTCTTTGCTAATTTTTTTAAAGTTTTCTTGATAACAGTAAGGTGTACAAAAGCCAAAAGCATTAAAACTCTTTTCAAAGCGAGTCAAAGTGGAGGTATTTTGTTTAAAAAGTTATTTCAATTGTCCTTAATGCGACAAATATTATGACTTGATAATCACCAACACTTCACACTTTCCTTCGTTTTGAAAGGCAGACTGCTAGCAGATCTTTTTAATTGCTTGTTGCTAAATATTAAGGACGGTGCCTACTAATTCAAAGATATTTTTGCCCGGTTTACTGAATATGCGGGAAAAGCAGATCTTAACAAGTGTTATTGAAATCCAAAAAGAAGATTAGGGGTAACCACCCATTTTTCGAAGATCATTAATCAACAATATTTGTAAAAGGTTGTAAAATACAAAGCAATGTATGGCGTTCTTTTCCAAATTGAAACTCAGTTATCTCTGAAAAATAAATGGCTACCCCCAATTTTCTTTTTGGATACCAAGATCACTTGCTAAGTTCTGCTTTCTCCACATAGTTTTGAACCGCGCAAAAATATCCCTGTATTAATAAGCACTAGCAATAGGAAAATCCGATTATCTCGAGATGCGCAGAACGTATGCGCAATAACAATAGTAGGCACCGTCCTTAACATAAGTAGAAGTGATCTCTACGTCAGGCAACATTTGACTTGATTTACTTTCATTGTTCATTTCAGTTTACAGTGTCCCCAATTAGCGCTCCAGCGCTAGAACGACTAGACACTTAAATAAAGTTCCTCTCCTTTCCTTTCCACTCTATAGAAGAGCCTAGTCTAAATGCTGGTTTGCGCTAACAAGGTTGGCCATTGGCAAAAAAAAAAAAAGCGAAAATGAATTTGCAAAGTTAATTTGCTGCATGAAATCTCTTTGATATATTTTTAAAAGTTTCCTCAATAATAGTAAAGAGTGCAAAAGCTAAAAAGACATTAAAAGTCATCTAAATAACTCTTTTTAAAGCTAGTCAAAGTGAAAAATTAAAAAATATATTTTTGTGTTTAATGCGACAAGTGTTACGACATGATCATCACAAGCATTTTCGAGACAAGCATTCTTTGGATCCAAAAGGTCTCTCAAAGAATTTTAGTGTTTAATGAAGTGCACGAACAAATTTGACTGCCTCGTCTGTGAAATGTTTTTTATACAAAAGTTAAGACCTACTCTGTGCAATCGGACTCAATTCGTGATAAGGTTTTTAATCAGTTTTTACTAATTTGAGACTTTTCCTCGTTTAGAAAGGGAAACTGCTCGCAGATCTTCTCACAGGCCCCTTGTTAAATATTAACACAAGTAGAAGTGATCTCTCCGTAAGACTAGTGAAACCACTCTATTGAAAAGAGCTTAGTCTAATAGCTTGTTCGCGCTATCAAGGTTGGCCATTGCCGAAAAAAAAGGGGCAAGTTAAGAGCTGATAAGAAGCTCTTAGAGCTTCTGCCAAGAGAAAAGACATTTCAGAGGACGAATCGTAAAGTAAAACCAAAACAATCAGGGTATATTCAGCATGGTGGACCCGCATTCGGAGAAATGGTTGCCTCTAAACCGTGGTTGACAACAATCATATTTCCTCAAGGACTTCGTGAAAAAGGCTTTACGCACACCTTGCCAAGATGTTTAAACACGAAGAGGCACCTTCATGCTCTGCCTTTGCTCGAATTTATTCAAGCCCAGCTGATTATCCAAGATGTAACCTGCGATCAGGCGTACTTTTCCTTAGACGTTGTGCGAAAAAAGGTATTCTGACTCAAGAATATTCTGTATTCTGTCTCAAAAAGGTAAAAAAGGTAAAAAAGGTATTCGGTCTCAAAAAAGGTACGCTTGATTGCAGGTTATCCAAGATGGCGACCAACAAACAGCAACAAAGGGACGGAACCCCTAAGAGATAAGAAGGAGCAGGGATTTACAAAAAAGAACTACAGATGGCAAATCATCTAACATCTCTTAGAAGCCTTTTATTGCATAATTTATCACAGAGCTCTCAATGGAGGCGGCGTGGTCCATTTGTTAGGGTGTTGGTGTTGCATGCAGATGCTCTGGGTCTAAACTTTGGTTTGGATTTGTTTCTGGTTGTCGCGTTCTCAACTCTACCACGCTTTGTAAATAGCCAACTGTTTGCGTCCTGCCGGCTGGGGCTCTTAATCATCTTTCTGTTAAGTTTGAATTGTTTGTTTCAGAGTATTAAAGTGGGATGCCTGTCATGATGCGCCACCGTTGATCGGTCTGCACATGAGGCACCACACCAATTATAGGGCGTCTTTAATCACATTGATATTTATAGCTCGGTTGCATTTATAGTTGATTGACTGACAAATCATCCGCATGTACCTATGGAACCACGCCTTTTATAGCGCATCTCTTTGTGTTTATTTCACTAGCTTTTATTCAGCTAATGTCCTAGCTTTACGATCACAGTTTATCTTAGTATCCTTGTAATGCACCAGTCAATGAAAACCCTAAGCCTAGGTCCCGGGAAAGCTTTTGTGAAAACAGGGAAATAGAATCGCTTTTGAAGAGAAACTTTCCCCGCACGGTTGTTGGTGGGAATGACTTTTGATGGACATTGTTGATGATCTCTTCCTCGGTTTGTGAAAAAGACTCACGGCAAAAAGAAAACCAAGAACTTGTCATGACACAGACCTGCTGAGAAACGGAGAAATTTACACTCTTTTTCTGAATTAGAAATGTGCTTATATTCTGCGCAAAAAAATGGTTTTAAAACTTTGTAAGGCAACTTTTTTTTCGCAAATTCGTACGTGACCTGATTTAATCATTTACATTTGATTTTGACAGCAACAAAACGTGTATGAATTATAGAATAAGTATAAAGTTCAGCTACATTATATTATTTCCTCAGTAACACGCGACGCCTTGCTGAATTTCTTTTTGTTTTTCTGGCGAAATTACTCTGCGCTAAACAATGAAGCAAGAGCCCCTGGGGCTTTAGAATTTTCCATGGCAACTACGGCAGGATTAGGATTGAATGCTATCAAAACTGGCAATTGCGACGTTAAAAGAAAAAAAGTTGGTAATAATTCACCTTATTTGTATTTAATTGGGCGTAAATTGGTCTGAAAAATCGAAAATGAAAGCAAACTCAATTGGGGAAAGCAAACAGTGATCGTTGTTAGAAAGTGTTTTATAAATAGATTATTTATGTAATTGTTTAGTCGAGGACAAGAAAGTGTAGACAAGTTTTATATTAAGACCTTGAGTCGAAATATGTTTTTTGTAATAAGATTTCCTATATGATTATTAACTAGAGTGCGAATTTGGCGATGAATGTGTTTCCTTTCTATCAATAATTGCTGTTAAATTTGTCCGCCAGTGGACCGTTTAGAAATGAGGGTGTGTCATGCGTCTTACAACAATCCATTGAGTTTCACGAATTCTCAGTTCCTGTTACATTAGCCTTCATCGTTTTCAATGGAGTGATAAAAAAGACAGCCGAATTCAATGACGAGTGAATATTCAATGTTTGGATTTAATTTTTTATGCATAATAAACCTTGAAAGCCCTGCAGCTACTTGAATATAAGCATGTAGAAAATAATGTCGGAAAAAGTCTTACTGTCCACATTTGATTTACTGTTATTCCCTTATGAGTTATTGATCTCTGGGTTGTCAAATAAGTTATGGTAAATCAATTTGAAATTCATGATTCTTTTTCCACAAAGAGACCCCGAGAGAGAGACTGCGGTCAGTAATCTCAATCAAACATGGTTGGGTGCTTCGAATGATGTCATGACGAACATTTTGCTTCTTTTTGTTCATTCACAAATGTATGGTTTCAATCGAAAATGGTTCCCCTCTCGCCGCGCGCACGCAGAATCCGAACATTTATTTTTTACCAGAAGAAGATAAAAGATTTACTTCCGAGAGCTTGCAAATGAGTACTCAAGTATCAAAATATGAATTTGTTGGTCTAAAGCTTATATATGGACATTTTATGATCCCAACTGGTTCGATTAAGCCAGATCAAAAGCTATCAGGCAGAGACTGTATAGCTTTGTTGAATTAGTTTTAGGATTCAAGTAGCAATGACGCAACGTAGAAACTACAGCTAATTTTCACGGACTGTCGCGTGTGCGTTTCTATGTTTACTTTGCTGAAATCATTGCCCTTACCTCAAATATGTTTGTTTGCAAAGACAAATCGCTTGTGAAAGGCTGCGTAAAGTTGGTTAAAGTGTTCGGTTTTGCGTAAAGCAGTAATTTCTGCCGAAAGGAAAATTCCCTTATTGGACTTCTCACAGCAACAGGACAATATCATTACTTGTCAATCATTGACTGTGGTTTAACAATGACATTAAAACGTTCCCTTTAGGCGTAGAAATTAATTATTGGTATTTTAAGGCAGTAACTTGGTCGCATTTTATCAGACTGCACCAGCCTATTTTGATTAATTAATATTGAACATATTAAACGCTACATTAAAAGCTAGTATTTTATTTTATTTATTATAAATGTTCATCGTTTAACCTGAGCAAATGTGTAGCAGATTCTCTAAGAAACGATCTTATTTTTGGGTTTTATTCCTGTAATCGTCATTTAGAACAGCCTTATACAAGAGGGCAAACTTCTGAAATCATCACATCTATGAATGCATAGGAGTGGAGGGATGGAGTGGACGTGAGTTTGCCAAAGTGCAAAAGTTAATGTGATACTGTGGAAACTGGCGTCGCTCATGTCAGAAACATTACACACAACTCATTCTGGTTCAGGAAAAAAAGACATGTACTGGCTTAAAAGGACACATGTACAAGGCCAAAAACCTGAAAACATTACTCAGAAACGCCATGAAGCGCCATCGGGCTACAGATTATTCTGGTGGGAACAGAGTTATGTTTAGAATTCCTGTATGGATGGCTTGATTTTCAAAAGTGAATGCAAAAATCAACGCGTTGGTAAGTAAAGTGGTCGAAGTCAATTTTCGCTAAGTTGTTTAGTAAGTTATTTGGAATTCAATCTGAATCAACAAACCGAAGGAAAATCACATTAATAAAAAGTATGACTTCGCAGATTCTATTTTGTTTTAGTCGCGTCTTTCCGCATGACACATGATAACATCACTCTTGACAGGTGGGCGGTAAACGACTCGTTAAGAAATCGTATCAGGCGTACCTTTTCCGCCCTCTAAAGAAAAGTACGCTGATCGCAGGTTACGCGAGCATATAACAGTGAACCATTCATTTTCTATTTTTACTTTAAAATCGTTCATACCCATCCAGTTACAGGATAGTTCGCCCGTATTGTACAAGGTTGACATAAATACTTGCGATGACGCCAAGTTAAATTTTGGACTGACATTTTCGTTGATGTTGCCGTTGTCTTTGCCTAAACTCCATATTTCCTCATTAAGACGCGACGCCTTGCTAAATTTCTTTTTGTTTTTTTGGCTGGAGAAATTATTCCGCGCTAAAGAAATGAACCAAAAGCTCCTTGGGCTTGGGAATGGCAAAAACGGCAGGATTACGAATGAATGCGGCTTCCAAAACTAGCAATTTTGACAGTAAAAGTAAAAACATGGTAATAATTCACCATTAGTTAGCCTTCGAACGAACGTGAGCTAGCGAATTCGACTACGCACACGTGCTAGCAAAATTAAAGAAATTTGCAAAACCGAAATCGAAAGAAAAAACCCAATCGAAAAAAACGCGTGACTTGTAAAGGCAACTGGCCCCAAGAGAAAACCATTTAATAGCGGTAAAATTAATAAAACTCACCTCGAATGAAACAACACGGCTTTAACCACCGTCAAGATGAATCGAATTAACATGGTAAGCACAAGTATCCTAAAGGGTACTGACTGTAATCCAAATAAATGCCACTCCAACTCCCAGGCCCCCAGAGGAATAACAAGCACACAATGGGAAGAAGAAGCATAAAATTAACAAACTGACATCAATTTGCTTTTTACAATAACAAAAAGGCAGAGGGGTCAAAATTAAATCAAAGCACGAGAACAAAGCGAGACAAAAATGCGAGAAACTTCAATCTGACGCGAGCAGTATCGCGTCATTATCGCATAAATTATAAATTTATGTGTCTGTCCGCTTAGAGACAATAAAAATTAGCCAATGAGCGCACGAGAATTTTTGCAGTCATTGTAAAAATCCTATTTTCCAGAAAATATTTCCTATTTGTATTTAATTGGGCGTAAATTGCTCTGAAAAATCGAAAATGGGACCAAACAGTTATCGTTGTTATAAACTGCCTTATATATAGCTCATTTACGTAATTGTTTAGTCGAGGACAAGAAAGTGCAGACAAGTCTTAAGTAAGAGCTTGAGTCGAGATATGTTTATTGTAATAAGATTTGCCACAAAATTATTAAGTAGATGGCGAATTTGACGATGAATTTTTGCCCTTCTATCAATAACTGCTGTTTGTCCGGCAGGTATTTTTTGCAGGTAGCAGGTTGCAGGTTGAAATTTCATTACAACTGGAAAACCGCTGGCACTTAAAAGAAATGTAAAGCGATAGACTTGCCGTGACTGTTACATGAATAGCTAACCTTAGGCCTAATTAGGCCTAAAGAAAAGCTTTTAGGCCTAAGGTTATCTATTCATGTAACAGTCACGGCAAGTCTATCGCTTTACCTTTCTTTTTAGTGCCGGCGGTTTTCCAGTTATAGTGAAATTTCAACCTGCAACCTGCAAAAAATACCTGCCGCTGTTTGTCCGGCAGTGGACCGTCTAGAAATGAGGGTGTTTCACACGTCTGACAACAGTCACGAATTATCAGTTCCTCTTATATTAGCCTTAATCGTTTTTGAGTGATGAAAAAGACAGCCAAACTCAAGCAATTGTAATACCTTTTCGTTTAATTAACACATTTTCGATAAAGAGTGAATGCACAATAAATATGGAAAGCCCTGCAGCTACTTAAATATATGCATGTAGAAAATAATGTGAAAAAAAGTCTTACTGTCCACACTTGATTTACTGTTATTCACTTATGAAGTATTGGTCTCTGGGTAGTCAAACAAGTTTTGGTAACTCAATTTGGAATTAATGGTTTTTTTCACCAAGATACTGCGAGAGAGAAACTGCAGTCAGTAATCTCAATCAAACATGGTTGAGTGCTTATAATAATGTCACAAAGAACATTTCGCTACTTTTGACTCCATTTAGAAGCCCATTTTTGTTCATTCACAAACGTACTGTTTCAATCTTAAATGAATTCTGTAATCGAATATGATTCCCCTAACGCCGCGCGCACGCAGAATCCGAACAACAATTTTTTTACCAGAAGAAGATAAAAGATTTATTTCTGAGAGCCTGCAAAAGAGTACTCAATTATTAGCTTTCTAGTATCAAAATATGAATTTGCTAGTTTACAGCTTATGGACAACTTATGACCCCAACTGGTTCAATTACACCAGATCAAAAGCTATCAGGCACCGACGGTATAGATTTGTTGAATTAGTTTCAGGAGCAATGATTGAACGATGCAGAAGCTACCGCTAACTTTACGCTATAGCGTGAGCCTCTTCAAGTTTTATAGAAATTGCATGGGGGGACCCCCAAAAAATTAGAGGAAAAAAGGGGGTTGTTTGTAAAGTAAAAACACTCTCAAGGGAGATACCTGAAATAATGAAAACAAAAATTGTCATTAGCCAATGTAAACACAATTTAACAAATATAATATTCAAGTGTGTAAAATGGGGTTCACAGGCCTGCACGACTCCCTTATACGTGGTCTGGTTTCCTTTTCCTTTGTCATAATTTTGCTCTCTCGAGTACATATTTGAACGAACGCCTCTTTTAGGTGCTTCCAGTAAGATTTCATTTAGTGATGGTTTTTATTCTATGAGACTTTAGTTTTGGACCTTCATACTACTGTGTGATATTTATTCTTCCAAGAAAATAGTTCGTCTTGATGAACAGATATATTGTCAGTTTCTTGGTGTTGATTCTCTTTGCAGCAGGGCCCAGGGTTTTCGTTTGAGGCCGAAGGTCGAACTTTCGTCAGGTCGTTTCCCATTCCATGTCCGGTATTTTAATGCCAATATTTGAGGCGTTTGCTTTATTTTTTACTATTATAATTTTTTAGTTACCTTTTAAAGAGAATTTAAGTGAACTCCAGCCTTGCTTGGGAAACTAATTTTTGGGTTCCAGAAACACTGGGGGGTGGGGGGAAGGGGGGAATGCCCCCAGACCCCCAGACCCCCCTAGGTAGCCTCCGTTTTTGCACCTACTTTACAAAATTGTCAAAAACGCAGTCTCTGCAGTAATAGAAATGTGATCCTTTGGCCTCACCTTTTTGCATCAATTTAATCCTAGTCTCAACCGATAGGCTTATCGTTGGTAGAAGCAAGTGATTCTGCTTTTAAAGCTTTGACCCGGATCCGGGGATCTTGAGCGCCTGTTAGTTTGTGCCGTATCAGTGAGATAGCTGGCTTTCTAAAGGCTTTGTTTGACTTGCCTTTTTTCTGCGTTTCTTAGCAGATCGTTATGCTCTTTGGAGGCGTTTTTGTATTTTTGCCTTAAGGTGTTTCAGTCGTTCTTCTGACCTCTTCATCGCGTATTGGTTTGTGGCCATGAGGTAGCTTGGGGGTGTTTCAAATTTTAGGAATACTAAGAGGGGGACCCTGAAATTTTTTAATGCAGCAAGTAGGGGTCCCCGAAGTTTTTTAGATGGTAGATAATTTCTCATTAGTCACCCCCCCCCTCCCCCCTCCAACAACATCTTGTGAACGCTCCCTTAGCTATTAGTATTAATAAATGAACCAGCTTGTTTAAAGAATATGAGCATCTTATGATCGTTGACGACGTCCGATGAAACGCCAGCAGACATAATATGGATCTTTTGAATTCATTTCTAGATTTGATACTGTGCGAAGCGACGCACGGATATGCGGAAACTCTGAGCTTGATTATAACGATCATTCAGCTGAAATCATTTCTCTTACCTAACGTGTTTATTGGCGAAGAAACAATGTATTCCAACTCTTAATGGCGGTTGTCAAAGGATGAATAAACTCGACAAATTTAAAAGTAGCCTGATATCGAAAGGAAAATTCCCTTTTCACTTGTCAACGGATGACTTCCGTCTCAGCCGCTAGGGGGAAGTCACGCAGCCTGTCTTGTCCTCACGCGAAACTGAAAAACTCGCGAAGCAGATACAGAAATTTTGAGCAAATATTTTCATCGCATTCTATCAGACAGTACCGCTAAATTGATATGCTTCCTTTCATAGAGTTCTTCTCTTTCCCTGTTTCTATTTTCAGCGCAACAGTTTTTACTTGCCATACTAACAAGAGATTTCTTGACCTTTGGTATCATCCAACACACTTTACCAAAATAATAGGAACTAATTTTATCAATGACGTATCTAGACTTTGTTTAATTGTAATTCATTTCTAAGTTATCGCTGCTTTGCTAGTTGAATAATTTTTAGTACATCAATTTGGGCTCAATGATTCTTTAAAAACGAACAGGCAAAAGGATTTCAGTCGGTAAACCGTACGATTAACTGTTCGGTGCTTGTATATAGAATGATCTCAGCAGGAACATTTCGTTCCTTTTCACTCGATTAAAATTGTTCACGAATGTGCGATTTTAATTCTCGATCAACTTTCCATCTAAAATGAATGGTGTTATCGGAAATGATAAAAGTTTCGTCGCCAGCAGCCAAACAACATCACAAGAAGACAACATCACAAGAAGATAAAGAATTAATGAAGTAGTCATGATTTAGCTTCTAGTATCATACATACACACGTACAGCCTTTCATAAATTTATACAAGATGAAAAATTCAAAGCTAGAAGCTTGCGGTCAATAAATGAACCAGCTTGTTTAAAGAACTATGAGCATCTTATGATCGTTGATGACGTCTGATGAAATGTTACAAATGGGTGTGTTGACTTTAGTTCTAGATTCGAGCAGCATCAAAGCGACGCACGGATATGCGGAAACGATAGCCAGCTCTGCGCTTGCTTATTCAAACGTTTTAAGAACGATCATTCAGCTGAAATCATTCCACTTACCTAACGTATTTGTTGCCGAAGAAAAAATGTATTCCAAACTCTTAATGGCGGATGTCAAAGGATGAAATAGACTCCACATAGAAACTCCTAATATGAAGGGAAAATTCCCTCTTCTCATTCCACTTGTCAATCATGGATGCGAAGTCACGCAAGGCCTCTTCTACTGACGCGAGACAAAAAAACTCTATACAGAAATCGATTATCGACATTTTGAGTCTATATCTGATCGCATTTTACCAGATAGCACTTCTACATTCAAGATGTGTTTCCTTTTATTGAATTCATTATACGTGTCCGGCTCTTTTGGTTACAAGGTTTTAAACAGCCTTGGGTGATAGGGCAAACCTCTTGGTAGCCACTCCTCGAATAGTTTTACTGGGCTAGTGGGGTCGCGTTCATAACCTGAAAACATCAGCCAAAACGCAATAAAAAATCGTTTTACATCATATTTCGATGGTAAGAGAACTACCCATGGTGGGGTAGGGACACGTCGAATGGTGCTTTTGCCTCTTGTGAGGGAGGGTGCAGAAAGTGGGGAGTTGGCCTGGGAACGAGAATGGCGGTCGGACGTGTGTTTACCTGTTCCTCCATTTTGATGTCGCAGATTGGGTTTTTCACGTTTATATGCTTTTTACATCAGCCCCCAGTTGGCATTACAAGTGAATATATCGATGTGGAAGATTTAGATCTTGCCCTACTGCAGTTCACATGCTGGAGAGGGCAAACTCGATTAAAAAGTCAACTCGAAGATGGTGGCCATCTTGGATTTGCAGCTTTTTGTGATGTCAAAATTTTGGAGTTAAATTACAAGGGATCTCACCACTACAGATATAAAGTAATACGACGGAAATTTCGAAAAAGTAGGATTAACTACTACAGGAACGGGACGGCAATATTTAATCCATCGATACTAAAGCAGCAGTTAAGTGGCGACATTCACCCACTGCCTGGGCCTGAAAACTTGATATGTCCGTCATGTGCGAAGACGGTGAGACGAAATCATCACAGGCATATATGCAATGATTGTAAAGATTACTTCCATGTTAACTGCAGTGCTACTACCACTCGTAAAAACGTTAGAGGTACAAGTCAATCATGGATATGCAATTCTTGCACGCTGCGGTATCTTCCCTTTTATGATGAGATTGATGAAAGAAATGACAACTTCTTGGAGACTGAAATTGATCAGGAGTTTGACTTCGAAAATGAAAACGGCATGTGTCTTATAAATGAGAGAAAAAGAAATGCATCTGAGCTCCTTGTGATACATTTGAATGTTAACAGTATCCAGAATAAGTTTGATGAATTGAAAGTTCTCAACAGGCAACTCAAAGCGCATGTGATATTTCTATCGGAGACTAAGATTGATGGTTCATATCCATCCTCACAGTTTCATCTAGAGGGATATCATATGTACCGGAAGGACAGAGCAAAAGGTGGTGGAGGTCTGCTGGCTTATATTTCCACAGAACTATTACCACAGCGAGTGAAACTGCCAAGGCAATACAAGTTCATTGAGGTTTTAGCGGTAAAAGTTTCCATCAACAACAATGATGTGCTCTTTGTAGGAGTATATCGCCCCCCTAAAGTTGTGGGAATGAATTATTTTGACAAGCTGGAGGAAGAACTGAACTCGTTATTTTTGTGGGCAACAATGGATTGTAATACCATTGTATTGACAGGTGATCTCAATTTGGATCGACTAAAACCAGAACAAAGGGAAGGTAGACTCCTGCGAAACCTGGAGGAGGTCTATGAGCTTGAATGCCTAATTACTGAACCTACACGAGTAACGAACACATCATCTACTCTACTGGATGTTATACTCACCAACAAGCCACAACTGTTTAAGAGAAGTGGAATTTTAAATCCAGAAATTAGTGATTATTATTTGACGTTTGCACTAATGGAGAGTAAAATTTCAAAACATCGCAAGAAAGTGATCACTTTTAGGAGCACGAAATCCCTTGATGTTGAAATGTTTAATGAAGAACTTACAAATGCCCCTTGGTGGGTGATGAACATATTTGACACAATGGAAGATAAGTGGAATTATTGGAAAGCACTTTTCAATTCCATTTTAGAGACCCATACACCCATGAGAAAAATGAGGGTCAGGCAAGTCCCTTGATGTTGAAATGTTTAATGAAGAACTTACAAATGCCCCTTGGTGGGTGATGAACATATTTGACACAATGGAAGATAAGTGGAATTATTGGAAAGCACTTTTCAATTCCATTTTAGAGACCCATACACCCATGAGAAAAATGAGGGTCAGGCAAGTTGACGTACCCTACATGACAATGGAATGGAAACAAGCCATTAGGAGAAAAAGGAAATACGCCAAAAAGTATGCTAGAAATAAAACTAATGAAAATTGGGAGCTAAAGAAGAAATGGAGGAATGAAGCAACAAAATGCCGAAGGAGAGCCATTAAAAAGTTTTGGAAGGAGAAGGCAGATCATCTTAATTCTAAGCCTTATGATTTTTATAATATTTTTAGACCCTTTCTAAGTGACAAGCGCCAAAAAGGATCTGATATCAACATTAGGAAAGTGGATGGAAAAGTTGAAAAGGATCCGAGAAATGTATCAAACATAATGGTCAACTATTTTGCAACCATGGCGGATGCTATAGGAGGTGTAGGAGCAAGCATGTTGAATGAGAATGATTTGTCTGAACACTCAAGTATAGGAAGCATTAAAACTGGTATACATGAACAGGAAGGACCAATATTTCATTTTAGAAAGATAAAGAGTGCTCAAATAAAATCTGCATTGGAAAAATTGAACATTAGAAAAGCCTGTGGATGGGATTCTATTACACCTAAAATGTTGAAGCTTGCTTCTACAGGGATTGCAGATTCATTAACAATGCTATTCAATACAAGCATCGATTCAGGTATATGGCCAGATGCTTGGAAAAAAGGTGAATGGTGTCCTGTATTTAAAAATGAAGATCCACTAAATGAAATGAACTACCGACCTGTGACACTCTTAAGCACAGTGGATAAAGTGTATGAACAATTATTGTGTGGGCAAGTTTATCAGCACTTTGACAATATCCTCGACTCTAGTATTTCAGCATATAGAAAAATGCACAGCTGCGAAACAACCATTATCAGACTGACAGAAGAATGGAAATCAGCTATGGACAATAAACAAGTTGTTGGCATACTCTCCACCGTCCTTATTGATCAACAAGCTCAAAGCATATGGGTTCTCAGAGCAAGCACTTTGTCTCATGCGTTCGTATTTCACAAATAGACAAAACCGGGTAAAACTAAATTCAGTGGTAAGTGAGTGGAAGGATATGAGAAGAGGATGTCCTCAGGGCTCATCCTTTGGTCCTCTGCTATGGAATATATTTCAAAATGACTTGACACATCAAATAACGGATGCAAACATCTCAATGTACGCCGACGACCACCAGATTTATGTTATTGCTGAATCAATATCCCTAGTAGAGCAGACTCTTAGAAACGAGGGTGTAGTTATATCAAGATGGTATAATGAGAATTATCTTAAAGGCAATCATAAAAAGTATGGTGCAATGATTTTGTGTAACGGGGATACGGAAGCTGCAGCAATTAATATCAGAATTGATGGTGAGAATGTTGAATCTAAACTTTCCCTTAAGCTTCTTGGAGTGACACTTGACAGTAGACTGAACTATAGCTCACACATAAGTGATATTTGTAAGAAAGCAGGAAGCAAAGTCGGTGTTCTTAATCGACTCAAAAAACTGGTTCCTACTCATGCCTTGCTTCAGTTGTATAAGGCTGGGGTGTTACCGAATTTAACCTACTGCCACATGGTCTGGCATTTTTGCAGAGCATCAGACACTAAGAAGCTAGAGAGGGTACAGGAACGAGCTTTGCGAGCTGTATTCAGTAATAAAACAGCAACGTATGAGCAGCTCCTCGAATGGGCAAAACTACCGAGTTTAGAAAATCGAAGACTACAAGACATTTTAATTTTAATGTATAAAGTGAAACATAATTTGGTACCCAAGACTATAATTGACATTTTCCCTATCTCAAATAGTAAATACAATTTACGTAACAAGGATTTTTCTATCCCTAGGGTAAACACTACAAAATACGGCAAACATAGTATCCGATATTTAGGACCGTATTTATGGAGTAAAATAAATATTAACTTACGTCAAAAAACGAGCCTTGAAGCATTTAAACACGCAATCCGAGGTATGGACATAAAAGGATTATTGGACGGGAGCTGTAATTGTCAAGTGTGCCAGTCCTGACGATAACTTCTGATTTTAGTCCCTTTTTAAATTATTTATATGTTTAACTAAATTAGTAATGTTAGTAGCATTGTAAATAATTAACTATTTTTACAGTTAATCGTTAACTGTATTTAAATTTGTAAATCTTTACATGTATCTATCAATTTTATCTTTTAATCTTAATTTTATTGATCAATTTTAATTAAGTGTCCCCAATTAGCTCTTAGCTAAGAGCTAAATAGTTATAGACACTTGAATAAAGTTTATGTATGTATGTATGTATGCTACCCACAGGGGTGGTTCCTATTCAAATCCAAACACTTCGATGTTTGATACAAACGGATTACGGATTTAGCTCCAAAAAACAGGCATGTTCCGGTTATCTTGTTTTCTTTTATATACGCAAAGATGGAAGAAAAATAACAAACAAACTGCGGTTATAAACATAACGAGACAACGCATGTTGTAAAACAAAACTTTTTATAAACTTGACGTTTCGTATGCTCCAATATACATCTTCAGAAGTAACGGTTACCTAAAGTACAAATGAATTTAAACACGAAGACTAATATAATAAATCTGCTTGAAAAAATATAAATGGCTGGTAGAGAAGAAGTTTCTCACTGCCAACATTTTCATAAAGCGCGAATCAACAAGGTTTCCTTAATTTTACAATGTATATCATCAGACTGTCCAGTGGCTAAAATGTCAAAGTGATCCCATTTAATCGTGTGGCCTGTTTGGGTCATGTGATCAGCAATGGCAGAACTTGATTGGCTGTTACTCGTCAGCGCTCTGAAATGTTCCGTTTTCCTGTCTTGTAATTGACGTTTTGTTTTCCCGATATACTAATCATCACAATCCCAGCAGCTGGCCTTATTCTGTTACCTAAGGGAGCGGCTGAGTCTGTCTTTATAGGGGAAAAAAGACTTAATTCGGCGAGTGTTTCTGAAAATAATCTTGGGATTAAAACAACCATAGAACTTGTAAATACATGATTTAAGCTGTTGAGTGACATCTTTACTTTGAGCACCTAGATAAGGTAAAACAATGAAAATTTCTTTTTTGGGCACTGTAATAATATCCTTCGGTTTGTTTCAGTGTTTATTGACTACATCGTTCATGTTATAAGAAATAATACCACGGGGGTACCCATTGCGTGACAAATGCCTCTTGAGATCATCTAAAGCAGACTGTAGCAGACAGGGTGATGAACAGATTCGCAGACAACGATAAATAAGTGTGCGGATGAGGTTAATTTTTTATTTCCGAGGTATAAAAATATCCCATTGAGTGTAGAGTTACTTCTGAACCGTAACCGTTACTTCTGAAGATGTATGTTGGAGAATACGAAACGTAAAGTTCATAAAACGTTTTACAACATGCGTTGTCTCGTTATGTTTATAACTGCAGTTTGTTTGTTATTTTTACTCAAGTTGAAATGGCCGAAGAGAGAAACAATTGGTGGCCAAAGGTCGATGGGAGTTCTGGGGAGTGGAGATGGGATTATTAATATTAGCTTAATGAAGCTTCTCCCGGATTCCAGGGTGCATTTGTTCAAGGGATAGAGTAAAATTAGAAAGCCAAAAAATTGTTACAAGTATTCAGTTTTCCAAAAAATCCATGCCCCCATTCTCCGAGTCCGCAGTTGATATATGATCCATTTCATATATCATTTCATTTTTGATTCATTCCTCACGGGAACATTGGAACCCACAAATGACCAGCTCCCAACGTCAGTGGCTTCATAGCTCAGTTGGTTAGAGCGTCGAACCGGTATCGCGAGGTCACAGGTTCAAACCCCGTTGAAGTCCTGAATTTTTCAGGCTTCTTTACGCAATTGCAAAAATTGCGTTCATAACTGCTAGGATCATAGCTTCACTTGGTTATCTGATTATTTCACATCTATTGTAAATGCCCCATTAGGCAATTCTGATCATAACGTTGTTGATTGGGCCCCTGTGCTTAGGTGCGTTAGAAGTACGAACACTAAGAGTGTTAGTAAGCGGCGCTCGTGACGCTTCCCACGGCCTGCTTTGGATGAATTTGGTAGTTGGTGTAGTGCGCATGTGTGGTTTAGCGACATGATTGACACTGCCTCTCCTTCGGTTCTCTTTCACCAGTGACCTGGTGTCTGCCGTTGATGTTGAAGTTAGTTGAAGTTGTCAAGATCCACTCCACCGACAAACCTTGGATGTCGTTTGCACTAAAATATCTTATTACACAAAGGCAGAGGAATTTCCACAGCAGGGACCAGGTACTTTGGCGACATCTCAGAACTAAGGTCCGTGATGAGATCTTTAAGAGAAAGCAGTCATGCTATACCAACAAAGTACGACACCTTAAAACTAGTGATTGTCGGAAGTGGTGGGATTGTGTCAAGCAACTGTCTGGCAACAGGAAGTTTTCCAACATGCAGACCGTGAAAGACGGTATTTCAGTAGGTGGTGCCGACCTTGCTTGTTTGCTCAATGACCATTTCCTCAGCGTTAGTGCTGACCTTCACAGCCTGGAGCTACGACTTCCTCACAAATCGCCGCCATTAAACTAACAGTAGATGTCTGTCGCTCTGACTAATTGGGTCCCATTTTTCTCCTTCTAATGATAAATAACCTAGAATTCGAATCTCCTTTGGCGTCCTACTGGAAGTATGTTGATAATGTAACTGTCTGCGAGGTCCAGAAAGCGCAGGAGTCGTAATCACTGCAGACGGATCTTGACGAAATCAGTCGATGGGCAGAGCGTAACGATATGAAGCTCAACGGCAAAAAGTGTAAAGAGATGACAGTAAGCTTCCTTCGCCACAGCCCAGAAAACCAGCCCCTCCGCATCAATATTCTGCGCGTACTTCGCCGTTGTGGGGTTCCTCCGGCTGATTTGCGGTTTATCTACTTCTCCCTCGTCAGGAGTACCCTAGAGTACGGTTGCGCAGTCTGGCACACCTCTCTGCCAATTTACCATTCGCAGAAAATCGAAATGGTACAGAAGAGAGGTTTGTTCATTATTCACCCGCAATTTGCATTATGAGGATGCCCTGCTCACCTTACAATGTAGTCGCCTTGATGACCGAAGATCCAGCCTCTGCCTAAAAACTCTAAAGAAGATCGAAGAACCGGTCTCTCGCCTCCACAATTTGCTCCCTGTGTCACGCGGGAGCTCCACGGTCGGGATCCCCGCAACTCGAACAAGTTTTCACTACCGAAATGTAAGACTAACAGGTACAAGATGAGCTTCATTCCAGCTACAGTCAACGCTGAATTTCCTTGATAGTTTTTACTATCCCTGTTATATTACTTCCGAGGTAATAATCGATTTTAGGATTTTTGTAATTAGAATTTTAGTTACTAGAAAGTTCGATTTTTTTCCAATTTTAAGTATTTTTGCTTATATTTACATGTTTTTACAGCTTTCTAACATATTGTAATTCACCTATCATTAAATTCCCAAAACCGAAGGATGGCAACCGGTAAGGAGAATTAATTACTGGAATTGGCTAATTGCCGTCCGTTCAAATGTTCAGCGAGCTCGACAAAAAAAAAATCATATTGAAGGAATTGGGAACCTTATCACAGAACCTCAGCTATGAAGGTAAAATAGAGAATGAATGGTTCACTTTGTTAAGGTCGTTGACGAGTTTTTATTTCTTTCTCAAAATTTCAGTAATAGAGAACGTAAGGAACGACGACGGCGACAGCAAGGAGACCCGGTTTGGGGGCGGGGGGACTCCCATATAAAAAGGACGGCGGGTGCTCGGTGGGTACCAAGATCCTGTTTTGTGGGCGTGGCATGAGGTACCAAATTATGGGTTTTAATTAGACAAAATTAAAAATTAGTTAATTGCTAAAGCCTGGTTTTTACTAGTGACGTAAGCATAAGCACAAGGAACACATGCATGCGCATTTAGTTGTTGTTAATTAGGGTCTATTGTTCTAACAAAAACAAGCTACTGAGTTTGAGTCTGCTGCTTGTGCTTTATGCGTGCGTCGCTAGTGAAAACCAGGCTTAAATGCCTCATGTCATAATTTTCTCAGCTCAATACCCTAAAAGATACTGCTAAAGCTCCCGCTGTGGACCTTTTGAGGCTGAACACCCTAAGAGGTACCAAAACCGCTAGTGGTAGTTCCAACAACACTTGTCGGAAGAGCGCCTTAATTTAGGGGAGAAAATAAAAGTTTGTGTTCAGTGACTGACGTCCTTCATAAACCTCAAATTTGGCTATTTCACGTTGTTGTTTTGCAGACGACAGCAAAGAAATGGACAAAAGTGAAAAACGCACGTGTAGAGCGTGCAAAGCTATTGTTTTTGCCTACTGAATATGCAAATTTGTGTCGTTCTCGTTGCTTAAGTTCCATATTGTTTCTTTGGCGTCTGCAACCGTTAGACTCGTAGCGGCTCAACTTACTGGTCACACCCTTGGCTGACCTTTAGCATGTACAAAGACTGTTGTGGCTTCTGTAGTAAGTTCGTTCAGTTCTACGTTGACCTTCATTGAGTAAAGTCAAGAAAGGTTTTTAAGAGAGGTAAGTTCATCATAGCACTACGTAGCCTTTACTGTGAGGGACAGATATGTAAGTTCCTTTTCTTCGTTAATTTTTTTTCAACTCCAAGCTGAATTAGTCCTGTGATGAGTAATGATTTAATATTGTTTTGATTTATTTGTATCGTTGCATGCCTCATATGTTTCTGTTGAAATCACTGATTAAGGTACTTTAATCCACACTGAGTGCCTTCAATTGTCTTTCATTTAAGTCCGACTTCGTACTGTAGTTATTATACATGTAGTTTTGCTAGTGTTCCTATTAAGTTGTATTGTTTGCGGGTTCGTTTTTTGCGCGGAACACTCAGCTTTTATTGAATTTGTCGTAACAGTTCTTGGGTTACGTCCCCAGGTTTCAATCTTTGATCTTCAAGTACTTCTCAAATTCCGCGACACGTCTCGACTTATCCTGATAGTCGCCGTAGCGACACACAGAGCAGAGAACCGCACAAATATGTGCTAAAATGCATGCTGCACGTGCAGCAAGATTCACTTTTTCCCTTTTTAACCAAGGATATTTTCGTTTCATGGCGTTGTCGTAGTCGTAGCCGTAGTCGTAGCTTTATTGGTGTTAAGTGGGTTGTCGTGATACGATGATGTAGTGCATTAATTTGTATATGCTAGCATTTCTCAAATGATCTTTCCTTTTTTAGGTTAAAGAAAAGCTATATCGAGATGAAAAAACAGGAGGCAAGCCGGGATTGATTTTGTTAAATAGAGATGGCAAAAGGTGAGTTGATAAGTTTTCAATTGTTAGCTTGATAGAACAGTTTTCGGTGAAGTGTCGCCGGGAACAAATGTCGCGAATCCCTTAAATGTCGCATAAAGACATAAACGCATGGCGATTGGTCTAAAAAATTGGCGCCAAAACACTCAGCCAGCCATAGGTAAACTGAAAACTAATACTGATTGGTGATTTTGTTCCACGCTATTTCCCGCGCTCAGCAGGGGTTCCATGAACTATCCCGCGTTTGTTAATTTTAGATCTCGGGCAGTCTTTTGTTAAGGACGTTCGCGCGAAATTTTTTCAACATTGATTTTCTTCTGAAACTTTTACCACTGTAAGATGATGAGTTAGTTATGTCAGAAATGTAAAAAAATGGGGAGTTACCGACTTCGTTTTGGAGAGAACATGTCCGGAAAAACACCCAAAATGTGACAAAATCGGGCTTCGTTATCGAATAAGGCCAGTGTCTGTAAACCCAAATATATTGCAATTAAATCTTTGAAGTGAAATCTTCTCTGCCAAATATTGTTTAAGTGGACCAAGAGATTATAAAGGTAAGAGAAGTAATCCCTCATACTGGCCCTATTCCCATCGTAATCCCTCTGAAGTTATTTTTAGGTCCTCTGCGAGATCCGGTATTCCCACGAGGGTTAACTGATGGCCAATCACATGTCCCCATTTTTACCAACGTTGACAGCTGAGCGAATTGCCACGCAATGATTCGCGTCGTTCGCGATTTACCATCAAACGAAAATGGCGGAGGATGTTGAGACAAAAGCGTATATACATTTTGTGGACGAAAGTGACTTGTTGACTACAGAGTTAAGCGATTACAACGACTTATGTTTTGAAACCTGTATCTTGGAAGGAACGAGTTATGTAACCGACAGGATTTTGTACAGAATGGCAAATGGAAGACTATAGTCGATAAGTACGATCTCTCTGACTTTAATAAACGCATTCTCGGTTTCCTTTGCGGGATTAAAATATGATGACTTAATTCTTATATGTTGATAAAGTAGACAGATAGAGCTCTACAGCTGTACCAAACATTCAAGGAAAACTTGAATCAAGCGTCCGATAAAAATTTTTGAACCCGTGTAATCGGGTTCAAGTGAATTTGCAAAGCACGTATGTTAAATAAAGCTGTCTCCTTTACAGTCAAACCAAGTGAAGCGTACCCCTTAAGATTGCATTAATGAAGTGATTATTTGAAACTTGAACCCGCTAGTCGTTTCAAGAATGCAATAATGAATTGGTTATTCGAATATTGAACTCGCTCGCTCGATCCAAGAATACGGCTAAATTCGCTAACGGCTTCCGTTTTCGAAAAATCAATTCACTGTTGCGACTAGTAGGTTTCAAACCTACTAGTCTTTTCTAGAATGCAATACTGAATCGATTTTTCGGAAACGGAACCCGTTAGCCGTATTCTTGGATCGAACGAGCGAGTTCAATATTCGAATAATCAATTCATTATTGCATTCTTGAAACGACTAGCGGGTTCAAGTTTCAAATAATCAGTTCATTAATGCAATCTTGAGGGGTACGCTTCACTTGGTTTGACTGTAAAAAAAAAAATTAACACGGTTTCGTATATGGCACAACCTTGATGTGGTATCATTGAAAACTAGACAATTAAGCGATTTCAGTTATTGACGTTTGAAGCCTGTATCTTGAAAGGATCGAGTTTTATAAGCGACTGAATTTTGTAAACATTGGCAATTCGCATACCACAGTCAACAAGTAATATATCGCTGACTTGGTTAACGCGTTCTTGATTTTCTTCGCGGGATTAAAATATGACGACTTAATTCTTAGATATTCATAAATTAGACAGATATCAGACATGAAAAGAAAACTTGAACAGACAGTGCGATAAAAATATTAATGTATGAACAAGTGGTATCGGATGGAAGTCAATTTGCAAAGCACGCATGTTAAATATACCTGCATCTTTCAAAATTATTAAACTCGGTTTCGTACATTGGACAGTGTTGAAATTGGTGTCACTGTAAACAACACAGTTAAGTGATTTGAATGATATATCTTTGCATCTTTTATCTTGAAAGTAACGAGTTTTATAGGCGACAGAATTTTGAACACAATGAAATATCGCGGACTACAGTCACCAAGTAACATATTCCTGACTTGGTCAACGCGTTCTGGATTTTCTTAGCGGACTTAAACTATCATGGTGACTTAATTCTATGATATTCATAAATTAGACAGCTAACGCTTTCAAACAGTACCACACATGACAGGAAAATTTCAATTGACCGCACGATAAAATTTTTAAAACCGTAAGATCGGATTCAAGTCAATTTGCAACGCACGCGTAAAATATAGCTCCCTCTTACAAAATTATTTAACACGGTTTCCTACATTAGACAATCGTAAAATTGGTATCAGAGTGAATTATACAGTTAACCGATTTCCATGATATATGATTGCAAACTGTATCTTGACAGGGACGAGTTTTGTAAGCGACAGAATTTTGTAGACGATGAGAAACTGCGCACTAAAATGGACAAGTAACGCAATGCAACCAAGGTAAACATATCTGCATCTGTCAAAATTATTTAACACGGTTTGATAGATTGGAAATTCTTCAAATTGGTATTACTGTAAACTAGACAGTTAAGCAATTCCAAGGATGTATGTTTGAAACCTGTATCTTGCAGACAATGAATTTTATCAGGCCATGAAACTCAATTTTGAAAACGGAGAGTGGCATCATACAGAATTTGCTGCATTTTCTCTCCTCCACGAAACTTCCACGTAACGCGCGCGGTAACATTATCCGCGGGAAAATTGATATCATCTAAAAATAACCTAAGACGGATTACGATGGGAATAGGGCCAGTATAAGGGATTACTTCTCTTACCTTTATAATCTCTTGAGTGGACTAATTAAGTGAATTTAGTCAACTGGTGAGGTTCCCTTAAAGATCAAGTTCGCATTTAGCGACCACAGTTTCACGCGCCTTGCAGCCGCAAGATGGCAGGATTTGATGTCCCGTGAGCAGAAATCTTGAAATTTTTTGAACTTCCCATATTGATTTTTTGTTCATTTTTGGACAACGTGGAGATAATTGTAAATAAAATCCGTTTCTGGAAAGAAAAATAGGGTCACCGAACGTCCAAGACCGTTGAATCCAGGCAAAGCTATAGCAATAGCCTTTTCCCCTATCAGTTCTCATTTTATTACTTAGCGCGCGCGCTCGTGTATGACGTGGCGTGTGCATTTGCGTGCGCAGTAAGGATGCGCAGAAACAATTGGCGCGAACGTTCTTAAGCCCGGCCTCAAAGAATTTTCGTTGAGTCGCCCCGAAGATTTCAATTTAGCCTTTTCACCTTTCCGAGCCTATGCCACTACACTAGCATGGAGGGGGAAGTAGATCAGTGGAAAAGACGTTAATGTTCAACCTCGCCGTCGTCCATTCTTCCTGCCCCGACATAGTCAGTCATCAGCTAAGCGCAAACGACTTAGTTACTCTTTCACCATTGCGCGGTGGCTCAGCTATTGAAGACTTTGTCCATGTATTATATAAGTCATATGGAGTGAGGTTGGTCTGTGTATTCCAAACTATTCGTCGTAATTCAGCTGTGGCCTGTTAACGCGATATCTTATGCCATTTTTGGGGGTCACGAAGGTTTTTTGGCGAGCAAAGGAAATTTTTAATGAGCCTGATGGCGTTCACTTATCAAATCCAAGGGCCAAATAAAAATATTTCGTAGCCTCCGGGAGGGGGTAGGGACGGGGGCAATACTGCGTTTTCTGCTCCTTTTGTCAAGATTTCCCTCTGCAAACGAAAACCTCTCAAGCTCTTAAGGTCGCGTTCTTGGGAGAGTGACAACGAAACACACATAGTTCTTTGCCAGTTCTTTCATTGTGCCATTGGCCGAGCTTTGGATTTTGAACTTTTTATGTGATTCTTGTTTTGTGTCCCTCAATCCTTTATTACTGACACCTGTTGCGAGTGTTTTGGGCGCAGCTCTTTTTGACTCATCTACAAAACTGTTTGATTGTTGAGTGTTGAACACATCTACTTAACTTTGGCTGCACACGATTTATTTTACTGGTTCTGGCCTTGTTTGAGCAAGGCGGTTATCGCATCAGTGCACAATCCTTTCCGGTAGCTCATTTTTGGGTGTGACAATTGCACTCGGTGATCCGTCTTACTCGTTGACACTTTATTCCCTTGGCGCTTTTCATGAAGAAAATTTCCTCTTCTCTGTCTCTAGCAGCGCCACGCAGTTTCATAGTGCTGTCCCTCCGTGGTTTCTGTTTAACTTTGTCGTGTGTCTAATCTGTAAAGTTTCATTAAAAAGCTATGATAGACAAGAGGGCATTCACATTAGGAGGATTCCAGCACGCGAAGAACTTCAAAGTCTTAATATTTTTAATAAAAAAACGCCCACAAATTATGAATAAATCTTCTCTACTTTATCTTGTAAAAACAAAAAAACTGATGCGTACAGTTACTTCTATTTGAAGAGAATATTATAATTAACAATTATTTCACGAGCGCGCGTTGCATATGCGGGGGCCAGCCAATGAGGTGCGTAGCGCCGTGTTGGCTATAACCAATCAAACCAGCGCGAATGGAATAACTGTTTCATTAAATTCTCATTTAATTCTGAACGCTTGGTGTTACGTGCTGGAACAACCAAACCGCGAATATGGCATAAGTGAAACCGACGATATAAGGCACGCAACAAAAGTGTGACAACGAGCAGTTACCCTTTTTCGCTATTATTCAATTAGTTTCACACTGTTACATTTACTTAGGTTAAAGATTAAGTTAGGCAGTTCGTAAAGCAAGCTTACTGTTTTTCATGGCCATTCAGGAATTGATCTTGATTAACGTTGAACTCCAAATTCCACCGATTGTAGAGAACAATTCTTGACTCTCTTGATTCACTGAATTCTTTCCACTCACTGGATTTTCTGTGTAGACAAACTCTTACGGAAGACTTCATAATGAACTCTGATCTCTTTCTCTTCTTCCTGTTTTGACCATCGTCTCTTTCTGCTCTCCGGATATAGCAAGGTCGAAGGTTTAATATAGCTTCACCATAGTTATCGCAGTTGAATATAGCTTCCTCACAGTATCGCATCCATCCATAGCATAAGTTCAATCACAGTCAGCCACGAGGGTAAGCCCTCGGGCAAAAAAGTTTTTTCTATTACTTAAAAGCCTGCTTTTGTACTTTTAGTCTAAGCATCTTGAAAGTTCTGTTGGTATTTGTAGTGTATTAATCATTACAAGGTCTACTATTTGTGGAAACTGCTGAGTCACATCAAAGAAATTTCTGGAATATTACAGACTGTAAGATAATTCCACAAATGTCTGGAATTGCATGACAGATAAACTAAATTAAAGCCAATCAGTTTCCAGCTTAGCAAAACTGCCGGGGGGGAGGGGGGTACTCCCCTATATGGGCTATATAGGTACGTGCCGCGTAGTAGGGTATGTTTTTTGGAGGTTCTCGATCCTTAAATAGGGTATCCTTTTCGGCTATGTTGGCATAGTGTCCCGGTGTGATCCTTAGATAGGGTGCCTAAATTTGTATCAGCAAAAATAGCAGGGTGTAGCATGGACTTTTAACAGTTTGGGTGATATGGGTAAGCGGAAAACAAATAATCTGTCAAAGTTAAAGTATTGCCAAACAGATTTTAAAAAGATTGCGTCTTTGCGTGGCGGTTAGTCGTTATTTGGATTTGAGTTTTGAGTTTTTGTTCTTCCCTTGCATAGGGTGTCATTTTTCGGATTTGGGCCTTAAATAGGATATCAATTTTCGTTGGATTGTTCCTTAAATGGGGTCAGGGTTTAAGACCCTTCGCGGCACACACCTATCCGGACCTTAAAGAAGATCGAAGAACCGGTCTCTCGCCTACACCATTTGCTCCCTGTGCTCCACGGTCGGGATCTCCTCAACTCGAACAGGTTTTCACTACCGAAATGTAGGACTAATAGGTACAAGATGAGCTTCATTCCAGCTACAGTCAACGCTGAATTTCCTTAATAGTTTTTACTATCCCTGTTATATTCAAATACAACAGGCAGGGTAACTTCGCAGTGTGAGACAAAATGGCCCCGATTCGTATGGCTGTCACGATCATCATCACTATGCTTGAAGTGAGAAGAGAATCAAGGATATCTTCCGAGAATACAAAAGACAAATCCAAATCTTCGCTACATAAAGAGATTAGAACTTTCGTCTCCCCATACCACCACGTGTTCGCCATTCTGTTCAATTACCCCCTTAAGGTTGTTTGAAGTAATTATAATCAAGTCATAATCAGGGACTGTAATTAGTTGATGTGAACCCATTTCATATTTAGTTTGATTATAATTCAATCATAATGGAGGCCTAATTTGAACACAGCTTAAGTCCTTATTAGTAAAACAGTCAGTGTTGGTTTAATTAGTACTGGTTCTATGTTTAAATTTCTATGATTTTGAAACAGAATACTTATGAATCTCTAAAAAAAATCACACACTTAATTCACTAAGCGGAAACATGTTTTTCCCGCCTGATCTGAACAGATTAACATGGCTCGATTAAGGTGCATTGGATCTAGCAATCGAACTGTATCTGTACGCGAACAAGGGAATATGAGGTGAGTGAGCGAATCCCTCTGCTCCATAATAATCACTTTGAATTTATTTTTATATTGTGCGCATGTTGCCACTATTTTATCCGTTGTTGGCATAAAAACGCGGTCCGATTTCAGACTAACTGACAAAAAAGTTGTGGGCCTTGAACTATGCACTATGACACAGAACTAATAATGGATTTTAAATTCTTGTAATCCGAATAGGGACTTATATGAGGGATTCGCTTACTTGCCCCTCGGTTTCTCCAGGCATAAATACAAACAATTATTCCCCATTAACACTAATTCCTCTTCTTCCCCTCAAGATAAGTATTTAGGAACAATTATTAAGTATGTCAACACGGCCTTTGCGCGGAATTACACATATCACACAATTCTCTTGCTACTATCATGGGAAGGATCCTTGGTCCCAGACCCAATATCTATCTGACCTGGCCACGTCAACTAAGATTGTTCCCTGTGTCAATAACATTGAACTATCGCCATTGGCCATTGACAGCAAATTAGCTAATATCAAAACAAATAAAGCGACAGGACCAGACGACATATCACCGAAAATAGTCAAGGAAGCTGGAGATGCATTGCTAACCCCGTTGATGTTCCTTTACAATATGAGTTTGGAAGATGGCTACGTCTTTAGCCAGTGGAAGACTGCGAGAGTCAATCCTGTTTTTAAAAAGGATGACGAGACTGAAATCGGAAATTATCGCCCCCTATCTCTTCTCAGTGTCCCTAGCAAAATACTTGAAACCATGCGTTTATTGAAAATAAATTAATTACAGACAAACAATGGGCTTACAGGAGAGGATATTCTACAGAGCTGTTGCTAGTACATATGACAGAAACTTGGAGGAGTGCCATTGATTCAAATAAAGTTGTTGGTATAGTGCTGGTAGATTTCCAGAAAGCGTTCGACTGTGTCTCCCATAATGTGCTATTACGTAAATTAGAAAATGATTTTGGAATTAATGGAGTGCTCCTTGACTGGCTGCGCAGTTACCTTGACAATAGAAAACAATATACTGTCCTAAATGGTATAGCATCAGATCTTAACACTGTTAAATCTGGAATACCGAAGGGTTCTGTTCTAGGACCGACCTTATTTTCTCTTTACACAAGTGATTTACCTGAAGCTATAACCACTGCGACAACCTACATGTATGCTGATGATACTACCCTGTATTGCATTGGCGATTCTATCGACGCAGTAATTTCTGAACTTAACAAAGCCTTAGAAGAGCTTCTATAATGGTGCAAAACAAACTCCCTTGTGCCTCATCCAAAGAAATGCAAAGCAATGATCCTCCATCGGGGAAGATTCATTGGCCCATTGAAAGAGTTAACGTTGGCCCAACACACCATCACATGGGTTACATACTCTCGTCTATTAGGCGTATTGATAGATGATCAACTAAACTGGTCTAAACATGTTAGTGTTGTTAAAAAAGGCTTTGTTGATAAGTTAAACTTGTTAAAACGTAGCAGATTTCTTCCAAAGAATATGTTATTAGACTTGTATTTTAGAGTTATTATGCCGTCGATCGTATATGGTATATCAGTATGGGGAGGTCTCACAAATAAGGAAGGTTTTGAGGCATTAGAAGAACTGCGTTGTAGAGCTGCGAGAGTTATCTTTGAGTTACCTTGGGAGATGTCTAATGCAGATGTTATGAAAAAGGCTAATTGGTCTTCTTTAGCCTTTATGTATAAAATTAGCTTAGCTAAGCTTATGTATAAAATCCACAGTAACCTGACTCCAGACGCTATGTCACTGAGTTATTATTAAGAACAATGATAACATCAAGCGATATCAACTTAGGAAAAAACTGAAAATTGATGTCTCTCGTTTTAACACCAACTACATGGGGAACTCTGTAGCTCATAGAGGAGCAATAGTTTGGAACACGTTGGTTCCTCAACTTAATGACGATATAGACAACGTTAAGAAATACGCGATTATGGCAAGACGGTCAAAGGCTCTGTTACACCTCGATTTCGACTGTATCTCCCCTCAAACATTAAACAGAAGGGAGGACGATTTTGAGTATAATTAGTGTTAATAATTAGTCGATACCAGAGTACCATCTTGTATTTTAGAATTTTGAGCTTTTATAGTTTTAGTCTTGTAAGTAGTAAGTAGTTATATGATTTTAGCTGGTGTATATCCTATTTGTTTTCTAATTCATTAAGTTATCTTACTTAACTATTTACACACGACCCCACAAGCGAAGCATCGCTTTAAATATTTATCGTGTATAAATAAAGATTATTGATTGATTGATTGAACTGAATTTCTAAGTTTTCTTAATCTGTTGACGCAGTTGAGACAAACATCCCTTAAGCATCTCAACGTTAGAATGTTCAGGCCCAAGGCAGTTTAAATAGATGGACAACGCACAATCAAAGTAATCTTTTGCTTGATTCAGGTCACCTTGGTTAAGGAGTAATTTACCAACGTTGTAACAACAATTTGCGGCATCGACATGCTGAGAACAAAGCCTTTCTTGGTAAATAGCAAGAGCCCGCTCATAATACTCTTTTGCTTGACCCAGCTCACCTTGGTAACAAAGTACATAACCCAAACTGTTAAAGGTCGATGCGACATTGACATGCTGAGAACCAAGCCTTTCTTTGTAAATAGCAAGAGCCCGCTCATGATACTCTTTTGCGTGACCCAGCTCCCCTTGATGACGAAGTACATAACCCAATCTGTTAAGAGTCAATGCGACATTCATATGCTGAGAACCCCGATTTTTTTGGTAAATAGCAAGAGCCCGCTCATAGTAATCTTTCGCTTGATTCAGGTCTCCTTGGTCACGAAGTACATCACCCAAACTGTTGAAAGTCAATGCGACACCGACATGGTGAGAACCAAGCCTTTCTTGGTAAATAGCAAGAGCCCGCTCATAGAAATCTTTCGCTTGATTCAGGTCACCTTGGTCATGAAGTACATCACCCAAACTGTTAAAAGTCGATGCGACATTGGCATGCTGAGAACCAAGCCTTTCTTGGTAAATAGCAAGAGCCCGCTCATGATACTCTTTTGCTTGATCCAGCTCACCTTGCTCACGAAGTACATCACCCAAACGCTTAAAAGTCAATGCGACATTGACATGCTGAGAACCAAGCCTTTCTTGGTAAATAGCAAGAGCCCGCGCATGATACTCTTTTGCTTGACCCAGCTCACCTTGCTGACGAAGTACATAACCCAATCTGTTTAAGGTCGATGCGACATTGACATGCTGAGAACCAAGCCTTTCTTGGTAAATAGCAAGAGCCCGCTCATGATACTCTTTTGCTTTCTCCAGGTCACTTTGGTCACGAAGTACATTACCCAAACTGTTAAAAGTTGATGCGACATTGACATGCTGAGAACCAAGCCTTTCTTGGTAAATAGCATGAGCCCGCTCATGATACTCTTTTGCTTCACCCAGCTCACCTTGGACACGAAGTACATCACCCAATCTCTTACAAGTCCCTGCGACATCGACATGCTGAGAACCAAGCCTTTCTTGGTAAATAGCTAGAGCCCGCTCATAGTAATCTTTCGCTTGTTTCAAGTCACCTTGCTGATGAAGTACAGCACCCAAACTGTTGAAAGCCGATGCGACATTGACATGCTGAGAACCAAGCCTTTCTTGGTAAATAGCAAGAGCCCGCTCATGATGCTCTTTTGATTTCTCCAGCTCACCTTGGTCATGAAGTAGAGCACCCAAAAATTTGAAACAGTGTGCAACATCGATACGCTGAGAACCAGGCTTTTTACGGCAGATACCAAGATGACGCTCATAACACACTTTAGCGTGTCCCATGTCACCCAACTCATCATTGGCTTTTGTGGAATCTCCTTCAAAAACATCATCACGATGAGTAATATTCAGAGCCACGATACCGAAGGTTTTGGCTGTATTATATTCACAATGAAAACGGCAAATTTGACCTAACGTAATAAAATAATGTGGGAAATATTTCACCCTTATTTTATTACTTTTCTTAATCTCAGATATGTGCTCTTCAATTTCGGTTATCAGGCATTTTAAATGTGGCACTAAGTGAGAGCTTTTAGTGACAGACTCTTCATGACCCGTTAGTCCGTTATCAACTGTATACTGATAAAATGACGTAATAACCCCATGAAGAACTTCAAAATGTACAATTTGCAAACATTTTTCAGCAATTTTCTTTTGGATAGCATCTCGCACAACCTGATGAACGCGAACGAAGACGCTGCTTTCCTCTTTTTCAATTAAGATCAGTGAGCTTTCTTGAATCCTCAAACCAATAATATCTGCATAAGCAACTTCGCTCCCTGCGCTACCATCCTTTTCCTTCTCCATATTCATAACGTACTTGATCAAAAGTTCAAGGTTTAATGGTTGCTGAGCACAGAGAGAAATGAAATTGAAAGTGTGATTTAAAACCTTGTCAGTTGACATCACCATGTCCACAGTCAATAAAATCACCTTGGTCATGGTGTGTGGATAGCTTGGATTGCGGTCGGCAAGGAAGGACTCAGTAACAGCACGCTGGCCCTCAGAAAGCTTTTTGAGATACTCTTTCCAGCCGAAGGAGGATGCTTTTTTATCTCGGACAAATCGCACAAATGTCGCTGCGCTTGCCAAGGCGAGGGGTTGATAATCTAATGCCTCAGCAACTTCTTTTGCGGTGTCATCGTCAGCGATGCCCGAGAGGGAGGCTAATAAAGTAAGAGCGTCAGATAGCATCATACCCTTGCTAACTGATATGTGATTAATGAAACACGTCTCTAAAGGTATAGCAGCTTTGTCTTGACATGTTATTAACACCTGACCTTTACACCAGCTCGAGTGTGCCGTTTCTGGCAAATGATGTCTTATTTCGTGCAATCTCACAACATTGTCCACTATCAACAGCCAAGAAGAGTAAAGCTCCAC
>NC_090873.1:6147792-6162792 GCF_036669935.1 Montipora foliosa | reverse complement strand
ATCTTGTTTTCTTTTATATACGCAAAGATGGAAGAAAAATAACAAACAAACTGCGGTTATAAACACAACGAGACATCGCATGTTGTAAAACTTTTTATGAACTTGACGTTTCGTATGCTCCAATATACATCTTCAGAGGTAACGGTTACCTAAAGTACAAATGAATTTAAACACGAAGACTAATATAATAAATCTGCTTGAAAAAATATAAATGGCTAGTAGAGAAGAAGTTTCTCACTGCCAACATTTTCATAAAGCGCGAATCAACAAGGTTTCCTTAATTTTACAATGTATATCATTAGACTGTCCAGTGGCTAAAATGTCAGTGATCCCATTTAATCCTGTGGCCTGTTTGGGTCATGTGATCAGCAATGGCAGAACTTGAATGGCTGTTACTCGTCAGCGCTCTGAAATATTCCGTTTTCCTGTCTTGTAATCGACGTTTTTTTTTCCCGATATACTAATCATCACAATCCCAGAAGCTAGCCTTATACTGTTATAAACTACTTTAGACCTAAGGGAGCGGCTGAGTCTGTCTTTATAGGGGAAAAAAGACTTAATTCGGCGAGTGTTTCTGAAAATAATCTTGGGATTAAAACAACCATAGAACTTGTAAATACATAATTTAAGCTGTTGAGTGACAATTTTACTTTGAATACCTAGATAAGGTAAAACAATGAAAATTTCTTTTTTGGACACTGTAATAATATCCTTCGGTTTGTTTCAGTGTTTATTGACTACATCGTTCATGTTATAAGAAATAATACCACGGGGGTACCCATTGCGTGACAAATGCCTCTTGAGATCATCTAAAGCAGACTGTAGCAGACAGGGTGATGAACAGATTCGCAGACAACAATAAATAAGTATGCGGATGAGGTTAATTTTGTATTTCCGAGGTATAAAACTATCCCATTGAGTGTAGAGTTACTTCTGAACCGTTACTTCTGAACCGTAACCGTTACTTCTGAAGATGTATGTTGGAGCATACGAAACGTCAAGTTCATAAAAAGTTTTACAACATGCGTTGTCTCGTTATGTTTATAAATGCAGTTTGTTTGTTATTTTTACTCAAGTTGAAATGGCCGAAGAGAAAAACAATTGGTGGCCAAAGGTCGATGGGAGTTCTGGGGAGTGGAGATGGGATTATTAATGAAGCTTCTCCCGGATTCCAGGGTGCATTTGTTCAAGGGATAGAGTAAAATTAGAAAGCCAAAAAATTGTTACAAGTATTCAGTTTTCCAAAAAATCCATGTCCCCATTCTACGAGTCCGCAGTTGATATATGATCCATTTCATATATCATTTCATTTTTGATTCATTCCTCACGGAAACGTTGGAACCCACAAACGACCAGCTCCCAACGTCAGTGGCTTCAAAGCTCAGTTGGGTCGCACCGGCATCGTGAGGTCACGGGTTCAAACCCCGTTGAAGTCCTGAATTTTTCAGGCTTCTTTACGCAATTGCAAAAATTGCGCTCATAACTGCGAGGATCATAGCTTCACTTGGTTATCTGATTATTTCACACCTATCGTAAATGCCCCATTAGGCAATTCTGATCATAACGTTGTTGATTGGGCCCCTGTGCCTAGGTGCGTTAGAAGTACGAACACTACGAGTGTTAGTAAGCGGCGCACGCGACGCTTCCCACGGTCTGCTTTGGATGAATTTGGTAGTTGGTGTAGTGCGCATGTATGGTTTAGCGACATGATTGACACTGCCTCTCCTTCGGTTCTCTTTCACCAGTGACCTGGTGTCTGCCGTTGATGTTGAAGTTAATTGAAGTTGTCAAGATCCACGCCACCGACAAACCTTGTATGTCGCTTGCACTAAAGCATCTTATTACACAAAGGCAGAGGGATTTCCACAGCAGGGACCAGGTACTTTGGCGACATCTCAGAACTAAGGTCCGTGATGAGATCTCTAAGAGAAAGCAGTCATATTATGCCAACAAAGTACGACACCTTGAAACTAGTGATTCTCGGAAGTGGTGGGATTATGTCAAGCAACTGTCTGGCAACAGGAAGTTTTCCAACATGCAGATCGTGAAAAGACGGTATTTCAGTAGGTGGTGCCGACCTTGCCTGTTTGCTCAATGACCATTTCTTCAGCGTTAGTGTTGACCTTCCCAGCCTGGATCTGCGATTTCCTCACAAATCGCCGCCAAAGAGTAACAGTAGATGGCTGTCGCTCTGACTAATTGGGTCCCATTTTGCTCCTTGTAATGATAAACGACCTGAAATTGAAATCTCTTTTGGCGTCCTACTGGAAGTATGTTGATAATGTAACTGTCTGCGAGGTCCGGAAAGCGCACGAGTCGTAATCACTGCAAGCAAAGCTTGACGAAATCAGTCGATGGGCACAGCGTAACGATATGAAGCTCAACGGCAAAAAGTGTAAAGAGATGACAGTCAGCTTCCTTCGACACAGCCCAGAAAACCAGCTCTTCCGCATCAATGACCGTTTACCTGACAGTGTTTCGTCATTCAAGGTCGTCGGTGTCACTCTTAACAAACAGCTCAAGTGGATACCATGGTAAAGAAAGCCTCAAAGCGACTGTATATTCTGCGCGTACTTCCCCGTTGTGGGGTTCCTCCAGTTGATTTGCGGTTGATCTACTTCTCCCTCGTCAGGAGTACCCTAGAGTACGCTTGCGCAGTCTGGCACACCTTTCTGCTAATTTACTTTTCGCAGAAAATCGACATGGTACAGAAAAGAGCTTTGGGCATTATTTACCCGGAAATGCATTACGAGGATGCCCTGCTCACCTTACAATGTAGTCGCCTCGATGACCGAAGATCCAGCCTCTGCCTAAAAACTGTAAAGAAGATCGAAGAACCGGTCTCTCGCCTCCACCATTTGCTCCCTGTGTAACGCGGGAGCTCCACGGTCGTGATCTCCGCAACTCGAACAGGTTTTCACTACTGGGAAATGTAGGACTAATAGGTACAAGATGAGCTTCATTCCAGCTACAGTCAACGCTGAATTATTTTCCTTAATAGTTTTTACCATCCCTGTTATATTCCGGGGTAATATTCGATTTTAGGATTTTTGTATTTAAAATTTTAGTTACCAGAAAGTTCGATTTATTTCCTATTTTAAGTTTTTTTTGCTTATATTTACATGTTTTTATAGCTTTTTAACATATTGTAATTCACCTATGGGTGCGAGAATATGTTTTCAATAAACCAATTATTTACTTATTTTTAAACACTTCACAGATATTCAATAATAATTCTAGATATGATATCTTTTGTGTTGTCCTCCTCAAGTGATGCTCTGTTTGCGAGCGTCGAGTAAAAAGCGTTATATTAATTAATCCTTTGTCTCCAGCAGTGATTGATACGAACTTTCTCCTCACAAGCTCAATACATTGTGAAGTAGAATGGTGACGAGAATAAAAAAAATTATCACCAGTTGGTTTTGTCTAGATATATATTCATCAAATTCCCAAAACTGAAGTAAAGAGTAATGCATGGCAACCGGTAAGGAGAATTAACATTCAGATATTGGAAGTGAAGGGTTGAAAGAATTACTGGAATTAGCTAATTGCCGTCCGTCCAAATGTTCAGCGAGCTCGAAAAAAAAAAACATATTGACGGAATTGGGAACCTAATCACAGAACCTCAGCTATTAAGGTAAAATAGAGAATGAATGGTTCACTTTGTTAAGTTCGTTGCCGAGTTTTTATTTCTTTCTCAATATTTCATTAATAGAGAACTTAAGGAACGACGACGGCAACAGCAAGGAGGCCCGGTTGGGGAGGGGGGGGGGGGGGGGAACCATATAAAAAGGATGGCGGGTGCTCGGTGGATACCAAGATCCTGTTTTGTGGGCATGGCATGAAATTTTTTTCACCCTTAAGATGTACCAAATTTTTAAGTATGGGTTTTAATTAGGGAAAATTAAAAATTAGTTAATTGCTAAAGCCTGGTTTTCACTAGCGACGTAAGCATAAGCACAAGGAATACACGCAAGCGCATTTAGTTGTTGTGCTTTTTACATGAGAAACCCCCCCCCCCCCCCCCCATCGGGGAATGAGAACGGCATCTCAAAATATAAATTCGCGTTATTGTAATCATTTCGTGACTATTTCAGCTTTTTTAATATGACAAGGGTGTGGTAGTTTAATTCCGACAACACTTGTCGGAAGAGCGCCGTAATTTAGGGGAGAAAATAAAAGTTTGTCTTCAATGACTGACGTCCTTCATAAACCTCGAATTTGGCTATTTCACGTTGTTGTTTTGCAGACGACAGCAAAGAAATGGACAAAAGTGAAAAACGCACGTGTAGAGCGTGTAAAGCTTTTGCCTACTAAATATGCAAATTTGTGTCGTTCTCGTTGCTTAAGTTCCATATTGTTTCTTTGGCGTCTGCAACCGTTAGACTCGTAGCGGCTCAACTTACTGGTCACACCCTTGGCTGACCTTTAGCATGTACAAAGACTGTTGTGGCTTCTGTAGTAAGTTCGTTCAGTTCCACGTTGACCTTCATTGAGTAAAGTCAAGAAAGGTTTTTAAGAGAAGTAAGTTCATCATAGCACTACGTAGTCTTTACTGTGTGGGACAGATACGCAAGTTCCTTTTCTTTGTTGTTGTTTTTTTTTTCAACTCCCAGCTGAAGTAGTCCTGTGATGAGTAATCATTTAGTATTGTTTTGATTTATTTCGATCGTTGCATGCCTCATATGTTTCTGTTGAAATCACTGTTTTTCATTTAAGTCCGACTTCGTTCTGTAGTTATTATACATGTAGTTTTGCTAGTGTTCCTATTACGTTGTATTGTTTGAATGTTCGTTTTTTGTGCGGAACAGTCAGCTTTTATTGAATTTGTTGTAACGGTTCTTGGGTTACGTCCCCAGGTTTCAATCTTTGATCTTCGTAACTCTTCTCAAATTCCGCGAAGCGTCTCATGACTTATCCTGGTAGTCGCCGTAGCGACGCACATAGCAGAGGACCGCACAAATATGTGCTAAAATGCATGCTGCACGTGCAGCAAGATTCACTTTTTCCTTTTTTAACCAATGATGTTTTCGTTTCGTGGCGTTGTCGTAGTCGTAGCCGCATTGGTGTTAAGTGGGTTGTCGTGATACGATGATGTAGTGCATTAATTTGTATATGCTAGCATTTCTCAAATGATCTTTCCTTTTTGAGGTTAATTAATGGCATATCAGGGCTGGAGGCTTTGCGCGTAAACTACGATGGCAGCAAAAGTGTTTGACTGATGTGAAATGCACGACCAATTGCACATGTCATTGCATAAGAAGACCTTTTTCCTCTGTCATTTAAAGATCACGAATCTTTCGTCCTGTGCAGTTTTAACCAAAAATTTCTCGCATTTCAAATCTCACGCGCCGGCTACTCGGAGGTGAGTAGTACTCCGAGTTAGCCAATCAGCGCTCGCGGAGAGCACTATTCACTTGCGTGGTATATACTAAAAAAACTATTTCATAACAGTGTTATTTCACTATTCACACAGCCTTAGATCATACCAACGAATATGGTGAAGGTTTAAAGCAGAAAAGCTATATCGAGATGAAAAAACAGGAGGCAAGCCAGGGATTGATTTCGTTAAGTAGAGATGGCAAAAGGTGAGTTCATTAGTTTCCAATTTTAGCTTGATAGAACAGTTTTCGGTGAAGTGTCGCCGGGAACAAACGACATAAACGTACGGCGATTGGTTTAAAAAACTCGCGCCAAAACACTCAACCAGTCAAAGGTAAACTGAAAACTAGTACTGATTGGTGATTTTCTTCCACGCTATTTCCCGCGCTCAGCACGGGTTCCATGAATTATCCCGCGTGTGTTAATTTTAGATCTCGGGCAGTCTATTGTTAAGCCCGGCCTTAAAGAATTTTCGTTGAGTCACCCCAAAGATTTCGATTTAGCCTTTTCACCTTTCCGAGCCTGTGCCACTACACTGGCATGGAGGGGGAAGTAGATCAGTGGTTCAGTAGTTCTTTACCAGTTCTTTCATTGTGCCATTGGCCGAGCTTTGGAATTTGAACTTTTTATGTGATTCTTGTTTTGTGTCAATCAATCCTTTATTACTGACACCAGTTGCGAGTGTTTTGGGAGCGGCTCTTTTTGACTCATCTACAAAGCTGTTTGATTGTTGAGTGTTGAACAAATCTACTTAACTTTGGCTGCACACGATTTATTTTACTGTTTCGGGCCTCGTTTGAGCAAGGCGGTTATAGGACCAGTGCACAATCCTTTCCGCACGCTCATTTTTGGGTGTCAATTGCACTCGGTGATCCGTCTTACTCGCTGGCACGTTATTCCCTTGGCGCTTTTCATAAAGAAAATTCCCTCTTCTCTGTCTCTAGAAGCGCCAGGCAGTTTCATAGTGCTGTCCCTTCGTGGTTTCTGTTTAACTTTGTTGCGTTCCTAATCTGTAAAGTTTCATTGAAAAGCTATGACACACAAGAGGCATTCACATTAGGAGGATTCCAGCACGCGAAGGACTTCAAAGTCTTAATATTTTTAATAAAAAACGCCCACAAATGATGAATAAATCTTCTCTACTTTGCGTTCTGTTACTTCTATTTGAAGAGCATATTATAATTAACAATTATTCCACGAGTGGGCGCTGCATATGCGGGGACCAGCCAATGAGGTGCGTAGCGCCGAGTTGGTTTTAACAAGCGCGAATGGAATAACTGTTTTATTAAATTCTCATTTAATTCTGAACGCTTTCTGTTACGTGCTGGAATAACCAAACCGCGAACAAGGCATAAGTGAAAACGACCTCCCGAGTAGGATATAAGGCACGCAACGAAAGTGTGACAACGAGTAGTTACCCTTTTCAGTATTATTTAATTAGTTTTACACTGTTACATTTACTTAGGTTAAAGATTAAGTTAAATAGGCAGTTCATAAAGCATGCTTACTGTCTTAAATGGCGATTCAGGAATTGATCTTGATCTTGATTAATCCAAGTTCCACCGATTGTAGAGAACATTTCTTGACTTTCTTGATTCACTGGATTCTTTCCATTCACTGGATTTTCTGTGTAGACAAACTCTTACGGAAGACTTCATAATGAACTCTGAACTCTTTGTCCGTTTTGACTATCGTCACTTTCTGCTCTCCGGATATAGCAAGGTCGAAGGTTTAATATAGCTTCACCATAGTTATCGCAGTTGATTATAGCTTCCTCACAGTATCGCATCCAATCATAGCATAAGTTCAATCACAGTCAGCCACGAGGGTAAGCTCTCGGGCAAGAGAGTTTTTTCTATTACTTACAAGACTACTTTTTTACTTTTACTCTAAGCATCTAGGACGTTCTGTTGCTATTTATAGAGGACTGATCATTACAAGGTCTACTGTTTGTGGAAACTGCTGAGTCATATCAAAGAAATTTCTGGAATATTACATATTGTAAGATAATTCTAGAAATGTTTGGAATTGCACGACAGATAAGCTACGAGTAATTCTGATCCTCATAACATTGGTCACTTGGAAATTAAAGCCAATCAGTTTCCAGCTTGGCAACACTTGACGCAATCAGTTTCCATATTAGGTCATGCAGTATATGAACTGATACCCGAGATTAAATGAGCCAATCAGAAAGATAGAAACGCAATATCCGACGTCGAAAATTTAATAATAGCTCATATAACATGATGACTAAGGCAATCAAAACTTTAAAATTGCATTATCCAATGATCTAGTTTCTTATGATGTAAATAATAAAAGGGTTTTCAAAGACCTTCGAAAAATCCATAGGTACAATCCTTATCATCGAGTTCCTTTAAATAGTTAAACTGCATTTGAATGAAGGCATTAGTGCGCGCACATGAGCACTTGCGCATACAAAAAGTAAGAGATTTCGCTCAAACTAAACCCGATAGCGAAATAAATGCTCCTTTTCTGTCAAACGAGCACGGTGACCCCCAATTTTTTTTTTCAGGTTTTTGCTAAGAACAGTCTAATAAAGAACATATTTGAAGAAGAAAAAAAGTTTGATAGTAGAACATGAATTTTTTTTGGAAAACAGTTCCGTACTGGGTGTATTTTACCCAAGGCGAGGACTTCAAGCTAACCACGGAACTGTCCCAAAAAATTGCACTATTCCCATAATCAGGAATCAAATTCGGCGTAAATGAAGCATTACTGCTTATGTAAATAAAAGAAGCTTTACTTTCAAAATAAAATTTTGTCTTTGAAGTAACCAAGAATAAATCTGTATGAGGGTGATTCGAATTTTTAACGGGAAAACAGTAAAAATACCCCATTTTAAGAGCCTGCTGACGCGTAAACAAGCACGGTGACCCCATTTTTTTATTGCATTTTTTTAATGTTCATATCATGAATGTTAATTATGCCAAGTTTCCAAAAAAGTTTGATACTAGAACAATTTCAAGGGAATTACCTTAAGTCCTTACTAGTAAAATAGTCAGTGTTGGTTTAATTAGTATTGGTTCTATGTTTAAATTTCTATAATTTTGAAACAGAATACTTATTAATCTATAAAAAAATCACACACTTAATTCACTAAGCGGAAACATGTTTTTCCCGCCTGATCTGAACGGATTAACATGGCTCGATTAAGGTGCATTGGATCTAGCAATCCAACTGTATCTGTACGCGAACAAGGGAATATGAGGTGAGTGAGCGAATCCCTCTGCTCCATGATAATCACTTTGAATTCATTTTTACATTGTGCGCATATTGCCACTATTTTATCCGTTGTTGCCATAAAAACGCGGTCCGATTTCAGACTAACTGACAAAAAAGGTGTGGGCCTTGAACTATAACCATGCACTATGACACAGAACTAATAATGGATTTTAAATACTTGTAATCCGAATAGGATTCGCTTACTTGCCCCTCGTTTTCTCCAGGCATAAATACAAACAATTATTCCCCATTAAGTTAAACACTGATTCCTCTTCTTCCCCTCAAGATAAGTATTTCTAGGATGGCACAGTCGGTTAGTGCGCGGCCTTGGTGCAAGAGGTCTTGAGTTCGATTCCCGGATCTCGCATCCTTGTTTCACAAGACCATCGTTTCACAAGATTCGTTTCACAAGATCCGTGTAGCTACGTAGCTTTAAATACCTGTAAAACGGAGCACTGATGGAGTGGGGGGAGTAAAATGAGCGCACCGTCGACCTCAGGTTTGTCAGTGATTAAAAGTTACTGTTACGAGTTATCGACGTTAAATAAGGTCTACTTTACTTTACTTTACTTTACTTTACTTTACTATTTAGGAACAATTATTAGGTATGTCAACACGGCCTTTGCGCGGAATTACACATATCACACAATTCTCTTGCTACTATCATGGGAAGGATCCTTGGCCCCAGACCTTGGCAACTGAATTTCTAAGTTTTCTTAATCTGTTGACGCAGTTGGGACAAACATCCCTTAAGCATCACAACGTCAGAATGTTCAGACCCAAGGCAGTTTAAATAGATGGTCAACGCACGATCAAAGTAATCTTTTGCTTGATTCAGGTCACCTTGGTTATGGAGTAATTGACCAACGTTGTAACAACAATTTGCGACATCGACATGCTGAGAACCAAGTCTTTCTTGGTAAATAGCAAGAGCCCGCTCATGATACTTTTTTGCTTGACCCAGCTCACCTTGCTCACGAAGTACATAACCCAAACTGTTAAAAGTCCGTGCGACATTGACATCCTGAGAACCAAGCCTTTCGTGGTAAATAGCAAGAGCCCGCTCATGAAACTCTTTTGCTTGAGCCAGCTTACCTTGGTCACGAAGTACATCACCCAAACTGTTAAAACTCCGCGCGACATTGGCGTGCTGAGAATCAAGCCTCTCTTGGTAAATAGCAAGAGCCCGCTTATGATACTCTTTTGCTTGACCCAAATCACCTTGGTAACGAAGTACATCACCCAAACTGTTAAAACTCCGCGCGACATTGGCATGCTGAGAATCAAGCCTTTCTTGGTAAATAGCAAGAGCCCGCTCATGATACTCTTTTGCTTGACCCAGCTCACCTTGGTCACGAAGTACATCACCCAAACTGTTAAAAGTCCATGCGACCGTGAAATGCTGAGGACCAAGCCTTTCTTGGTAAATAGCAAGAGCCCGCTCATGATACTCTTTTGCTTGACCCAGCTCACTTTGGTCACGAAGTACATCACCCAAACTGTTAAAAGTCGATGCGACATTGACATGCTCAGGACCAAGCCTTTCTTGGTAAATAGCAAGAGCCCGCTCATGATACTCTTTTGCTTGACCCAGCTCACTTCGGTGATAAAGTACATCACCCAAACTTTTAAAAGTCCTTGCGACATTGACATGCTCAGGACCAAGCCTTTCTTGGTAAATAGCAAGAGCCCGCTCATGATACTCTTTTGCTTGACCCAGCTTACCTTGGTCACGAAGTACATCACCCAAACTGTTAAAAGTCGATGCGACATTGACATGACGAGAACCAAGCCTTTCTTGGAAAATAGCAAGAGCCCGCTCATGACACTCTTTTGCTTGACCCAGCTCACCTTGGTCACGAAGTACATCACCCAAACTTTTAAAAGTCGATGCGACAGTGACATGCTGAGAATCAAGCCTTTCTTGGTAAATAGCAAGAGCCCGCTCATGATACTCTTTTGCTTGGCCCAGCTCACCTTGGTCACGCAGTACACGACCCAAACTGTTAAAAGTCGATGCGACATTGACATGCCGAGAACCAAGCCTTTCTTGGAAAATAGCAAGAGCCCGCTCATGACACTCTTTTGCTTGACCCAGCTCACCTTGGTCACGAAGTACATCACCCAAACTTTTAAAAGTCGATGCGACAGTGACATGCTGAGAATCAAGCCTTTCTTGGTAAATAGCAAGAGCCCGCTCATGATACTCTTTTGCTTGGCCCAGCTCACCTTGGTCACGCAGTACACGACCCAAACTGTTAAAAGTCGATGCGACATTGACATGCCGAGAACCAAGCCTTTCTTGGTAAATAGCAAGAGCCCGCTCATGATACTCTTTTGCTTGACCCAGCTCACCTCGGTGATAAAGTCTATCACCCAAACTTTTAAAAGTCAATCCGACATTGATATGCTGAGAACCAAGCCTTTCTTGGTAAATAGCAAGAGCCCGCTAATGATACTCTTTTGCTTGGCCCAGCTCACTTTGGTCTCGCAGTACACGACCCAAACTGTTAAAAGTCGATGCGACAGTGACATGCTGAAAATCAAGCCTTTCTTGGTAAATAGCAACGGCCAACTTAAAGTGTTCCTTCGCTTGTTCCAAGTCACCTTGCTTATGAAGTACATCACCCAAAAATTTCAAACAGTTTGCAACATCGACAGGCTGAGAACCAGGGTTCTTACGGCAGATACCAAGATGACGCTCATAATACTCTTCAGCTTGTCCCATGTCACCCAACTCATCATTGGCTCGTGTAGCATCTCGTTCAAAAACATCATCACGATGAGATAAATTCAGAGCCACGACACCGAAGGTTTTGGCTATAATAAAGTTACAATGAAAATAGCAAATTCGGCCTAACACAAGAAAATAACGTGGGAAACATTTCACCCTTATTTTATTATTTTTCTTAACCTCAGATATGTGTTCTTCAATTTCGGTTATCAGGCATTTTAAATGTGACACTAAGTGAAAGCTTTTAGTGACAGACTCTTCATAACCCGTTAGTCCGTTATCAACTGTATACTGATAAAATGACGTAATAACCCCATAAAGAACTTCAATATGTACAATTTCCAAATATTTTTCAGCAATTTTCTTTTGGATAGCATCTCGCACAACCTGATGAACGCGAACGAAGACGCTGCTTTCGTCTTTTTCAATTAAGATCAGTGAGCTTTCTTGAATCTTCAAACTAATAATATCTGCATCAGCAAGTTCGCTTCCTGCGCTTCCATCGTTTTTCTTCTCCTTATTCACAACGTAGTTGATCAAAAGTTCAAGGTTTAATGGTTGCTGAGCACAGAGAGAAATGAAATTGAAAGCGTGATTTAAAACTTTGTCAGTTGACATCACGCTGTTCACGGCCAGTGAAATCGCCTTGGTCATGGAGTTTGAATAGCTTGGATTGCTTTCGACAAGAAAGGCCTCAGTTTTTGCACGCTGACCGTCGGAAAGCTTCTGTAGATACTCTTTCCAGCCGAAGAAAGATGATATCTTTTCTCGCACAAGTCGGACAAACGTGGCGGCGCTTGCTAAGGCAAGGGGTTGATAATCTAATGCCTGAGCAACTTCTTTTCCGGCGTCATTGGCAGCGATGCCCGAGAGGGAGGCTAATAAAGTAAGAGCGTCAGACAGCATCATACCCTCGCTCACTGATATGTGATTAATGGAACACGTCTCTGAAGGTATAGCAGCTGTGTCTTGACAGGTTATTAACACCTGACCTTTACACCAGCTCGAGTTCCCCGTTTGTGGCAAATGATGACTTATTTCATTAAATCTTACAACATTGTCCACTATCAACAGCCAAGAAGAGTAAAGCTCCACTTTGGTGCTAATTAAGGACTTAATATTTGCGATTTTCTTCTTTAAATCCATATCTTTATCCTTCATAATGTCCGATAAGGCATCTTCTGGACACCTTAAATGTCGAGCAAAAGAGTAGTATGATTCCAACAGTGAATCGAGGTTCTGCGCATCTAGAGTCATTACAAATGTCTTTGTGCTAGCTTCGCTTGTTTCTTCGTCAAACCACTTCTCCGCGACGAGAGCAGCCAACTGAGATTTGCCGCTTCCCGGGTTTCCTGAGATATACAGGTAACTTAAACAGTTCTCGTTGGCTTCCTTTGGTCGCTTTAGCTTTTGATGTATTGCTATAACCTCACGATCTCGTCTGGCAACGTGATGCGATGGCTTGGGAGGAAGAACGAAAAACGGAGTAGCTTCACGCTGCAACTGCTCTTCAAGGGTCTTTCGACGCTGCTCTGTTTCTTTCACTTGTTGGAGTACTTTCGTCAACTCGCTTGTCGGAAAACTCGTTTGGTTTGTAACTTCCTTAATCTTCACATCGGAGAGGCTAAGTGCTTGAAAGGCAACCAAGACTTTTCCTACAGCATTTTTAAACTCTAGCTTCGTCAGATTGCCCTGTGGCAAATGAGCGAAATCTTGATTTCGAAAATTTCTTAAATCATCCACGCTTGAACGGATAACACGGTTTAGGGAACTCCCGATACAATCAGAATAAAGGATCCCGTAAAAGAGCATGGTACAATCCCATTCTGCTGTGTTGCCATTAACCATGGTTGTCAAAAGCTTTGCATTTCTTCTTCGGGTTGGTGGTGACTCCCGGTTTTTGAAGTCCTGTCCATTCTGGGGCTTGTCTTTCCATTCTCCCAGTGTTGCCTTGTAGCGACTGTCCCATTCTTGTTTAAAGATTGTCCGCAGACCCTCAGTTATTACATCTGTGGTGATGGAGCAGATCCTGAAGTAATTGAGTTGTTCCTGAGTGTATTCCGGACCAGTCGCCATGATCAATCCTTGTCGAAAATAAATTTGCGCAGTTAATTTGCTGTATGAAATCTGTTTGCTAAATTTTTTAAAGCTTCCTTGATAACAGTAAGGTGTACAAAAGCCAAAAGCATTAAAAGTTACGTTATAACTCTTTTCAAAGCGAGTCAAAGTGGAGATATTTTTTTTAAAAAGTGATTTCAATTGTCCTTAATGCGACAAATATTATGACTTGATCATCACCAACACTTCACACTTTCCCTCGTTTTGAAAGGCAGACTGCTAGCAGATCTTTTTAATTGCTTGTTGCTAAATATTAAGGACGGTGCCTACTAATTCAAAGGTATTTTGCGCGGTTTACTGAATATGCGGCCGCGGGAAAAGCAGATCTTAACAAGTGTTATTGAAATCCAAAAAGAAAATTAGGGGTAACCACCCATTTTTCGAAGATAATTAATCAACAATATTTGTAAAAGGTTTTAAAATACAAAGCAGTGTATGGCGTTCTTTTCCAAATTGAAACTCAGTTTTCTCTGAAAAATGCATGGCTACCCCCAATTTTCTTTTTCGATACCAAGATCACTTGCTAAGTTCTGCTTTCTCCGCATAGTTTTGAGCCGCGCAAAAATATCCCTGTATTAATAAGCACTAGCAATAGGAAAATCCGATTATCTCGAGATGTGCAGAACATATGCGCAATAACAATAGTAGGCACCGTCCTTGGTCACCTCGCAGCTCTTACAAGGTCTCACCTGATTGGAGACCACCCTTGAGGTTTAACAAAAGAACAAATAACAGAAACAATGGACCCTAGGCCTAAAACAAAAGGGCCATTGTTTCTGTTACCCTAGGCCTAAAACAAAAGGGCCATTGTTTCTGTTATTTGTTCTTTTGTTAAACCTCAAGGGTGGTCTCCAATCAGGTGAGACCTTGTAGGTGCTGCGAGGCTACCGGAAACTACAGCTAACTTCACGGACTGTCGCATGTATGCGTTTTCATGTTCACTTTGCTGAAATCTAACGCCCTTACCTCAAATATGTTTGTTTGCAAAGACAAATCGCTTGTGAAAGGCTGAGTAAAGTTGGTTGAAGTGTTCGGTTTTCCGTAAAGCAGTAATTTCTTATTGGACTTCCCACAGCAACAGGTCAATATCATTACTTGTCAATCATTGACTGTGGTTTAACAATAACATTAAAACGTTCCCTTTATTAATTAGGCATAGAAATTAATTATTGGCATTTTAAGGCAGTAACTTAATCGCATTTTATCAGACTGCACCAGCCTATTTTGATTGGCTTCGTTGCGCTATTTTCAGCGAATCAGTTTTACTTGCCATAACGTAACAAGAGATTTTTAACCTTTGGTATCACCTAACACGTTTTACGAAAATAATAGGAACGAAAGGAATGGGGATTAGGTGGCGTTAAACTGAATGTCTGATTCATAAATGAAAAACAAGACTCGCTTTATTAAGGCAAGGAAGTCCAATTTAGTGATGAGTTGATTAATATCCCGGCATTTTAGTGATCGATCGTGGCAAGAGATTATAAAGGTAAGAGAAGTAATCCCTTATACTGGCCCTATTC
>NC_090873.1:6125292-6135292 GCF_036669935.1 Montipora foliosa | reverse complement strand
GTCGTAGTGCAAATTAGCCTACCAAGCCCCGATACCATACAGTGAATTGAAAAGAATTCTTGCTTTAAGGTGGCTGGAACCAGTTTCACCACTTTTAGAGACCTTCTTATTAGATGGGTTATAACTACTATACTGTATCACGTAACAGCAATGTTATGGTACCATATGAAACGCCAATTATTGCTTAACAAAATGCGCTCACAATTTTGACGTAATAGGTTACCATGGCAACATGAAAGCTCTCCAAAAACACCCTATATTTCGTCTTTACTTGCTTATATCTTAATAATGAACTCGGTGACCCCCATTTTTTATTGTAAAATAGTAATTAGCAATTTGAGATAGGACAATCTGCAAAGTTAAAAAAAATTCTTGGGAGCCAATTCAGAGCTACGCAGTTTCATAGTGCTGTCCCTCCGTGGTTTCTGCTTAACTTTGTCGTGTGTCTAATCTGTAAAGTTTCATTAAAAAGCTATGATAGACAAGAGGGCATTCACATTAGGAGGATTTCAGCACGCGAAGGACTTCAAAGTCTTAATATTTTTAATAAAAAACGCCCACAAATTATGAATAAATTTTCTCCACTTTATCTTGTAAAAACACAAAAAAAGTGATGCGTACAGTTACTTATATTTGAAGAGCACATTATAATCAACAATTATTCCACGAGCGCGCGTTGCATATGCCGGGGCCAGCCAATGAGGTGCATAGAGCCGAGTTGGCTATAACCAAGCAAACCAGCGCGAATGGAATACCTGTTTTATTAAATTCTCATTTAATTCTGAACGCTTGGTGTTACGTGCTGGAATAACCAAACCGCGAAGAAGGCATAAGTGAAAACGATCTCCCGAGTACAATATAAGGCACGCAAGAAAAGTGTGAAAACGAGCAGTTACCCTTTTTCACTATTATTACTTAGTTTCAAACTGTTACATTTACTTAGGTTAAAGATCAAGTTAGGCAGTTCATAAAGCATGCTTACTGTCTTTCATGGCCATTCAGGAATTGTTCTTGATTAACGGTAAACCGCCCCAAGTTTCACCGACTGTAGAGAACAATTCTTGATTCACTGGATTCTTTCCATTCACTGGATTTTCTGTGTAGACCAACTCTTCATAATGAACTTCATAATGAACTCTGATCTCTTTGACTTCTTCCTGTTTTGACTATCGCCTCTTTCTTTTCGAAGGTTTAAAATAGCTTCACCATCATTATCGCATTATCGCAGTTGATTATAGCTGCTTCACAGTATCGCATCCATCCATAGCATAAGTTCAATCACAATCAGCCACGAGGGTAAGCCCTCGGGCAAAAGAGTTTTTTCTATTACTTACAAGCCTGCTTTTATACTTTTACTCTAAGCATCTAGAAAGTTCTGTTGGTATATATAGTGTATTAATCATTACAAGGTCTACTGTTTGTGGAAACTGCTGAGTCACATCTAAGAAATTTCTGGAATATTACAGATTGTAAGATGATTCTAGAAATGTCTGGAATTGCATGACAGATAAACTAAAAGTAATTCTGATCCTCGTAACATTGGATACTTACAAATTAAAGCCAATCAGTTTCCAGCTTGGCAACACTTGACGCAATCAGTTTCCATATTAGGTCATGCAGTATATGAGCTGGTCACACCTTGGTCACGAAGTACACGACCCAAACTGTTAAAAGTCAATGCGACATTGACGCGTTGAGATCCATGCCTTTCTTGATAAATAGCAAGAGCCCGCTCATGATACTCTTTTGCTTGACCCAGCTCACCTTGGTCACGAAGTAAATAACCCAAACTGTTAAAAGTCGATGCGACATTGACATGCTGAGAACCAAGCCTTTCTTGGTAAATAGCAAGAGCCCGCTCATAATACTCTTTTGCTTGAGCCAGCTTACCTTGGTCACGAAGTACACCACCCAAACTGTTAAAAGTCCATGCGACATTGACATGCTGAGAACCAAGCCTTTCTTGGTAAATAGCAAGAGCCCGCTCATGATACTCTTTTGCTTGACCCAGCTCACCTTGGTCACGAAGTACATCACCCAAACTGTTAAACACCGATGCGACATTGACATGCCGAGAACCAAGCCTTTCTTGGTAAATAGCAAGAGCCCGCTCATGATACTCTTTTGCTTGACCCAGCTCACCTTGGTCACGAAGTACACCACCCAAACTGTTAAAAGTCGCTGCGACATTGACATGCCGAGAACCAAGCCTTTCTTGGTAAATAGCAAGAGCCCGCTCATGATACTCTTTTGCTTGACCCAGCTCACCTTGGTCACGAAGTACATAACCCAAACTGTTAAAAGTCCATGCGACATTGACATGCTGAGAACCAAGCCTTTCTTGGTAAATAGCAAGAGCCCGCTCATGATACTCTTTTGCTTGACCCAGCTCACCTTGGTCACGAAGTACATAACCCAAACTGTTAAAAGTCGCTGCGACATTGACATGCCAAGAACCAAGCCTTTCTTGGTAAATAGCAAGAGCCTGCTCATAATATTCTTTTGCTTGAGCCAGCTCACCTTGGTCACGAAGTACATAACCCAAATTGTTAAAAGTCGATGCGACATTGACATGCTGAGAACCAAGCCTTTGTTGGTAAATAGCAAGAGCCAGCTCATGATACTCTTTTGCTTGACCCAGCTCACCTTGGTCACGAAGTACATCACCCAAACTGTTAAACGCCGATGCGACATTGACATGCTGAGAATCAAGCCTTTCTTGGTAAATAGCAAGAGCCCGCTCATGATACTCTTTTGCTTGACCCAGCTCACCTTGGTCACGAAGTACACCACCCAAACTGTTAAAAGTCGCTGCGACATTGACATGCCGAGAACCAAGCCTTTCTTGGTAAATAGCAAGAGCCCGCTCATGATACTCCTTTGCTTGACCCAGCTCACCTTGCTCACGCAGTACATGACCCAAACTGTTAAAAGTCGATGCGACATTGACATGCTGAGAACCAAGCCTTTCTTGGTAAATAGCAACGGCCAACTTAAAGTGTTCCTTAGCTTGTTCCAAGTCACCTTGCTGATGAAGTACATCACCCAAAAAGTTCAAACAGTTTGCAACATCGACACTCTGAGAACCAGGGTTTTTACGGCAGATACCAAGATGACGCTCATAATACTCTTCAGCTTGTCCCATGTCACCCAACTCATCATTGGCTTGTGTGGCATCTCGTTCAAAAACATCATCACGATGAGATAAATTCAGAGCCACGATACCGAAGGTTTTGGCTATAATAAAGTTACAATGAAAATAGCAAATTCGGCCTAACACAAGAAAATAGCGAGGGAAACATTTCACCCTTATTTTATTATTTTTCTTAACCTCAGATATGTGTTCTTCAATTTCGGTTATCAGGCATTTTAAATGTGGTACTAAGTGAAAGCTTTTAGTGACAGACTCTTCATGATCCTGTAGTCCGTTATCAACTGTATACTGATAAAATGACGTAATTACCCCATAAAGAACTTCAAAATGTACAATTTCCAAATATTTTTCAGCAATTTTCTTTTGGATAGCATCTCGCACAACCTGATGAACGCGAACGAAGACGCTGCTTTCCTCTTTATCAATTAAGATCAGTGAGCTTTCTTGAATCCTCAAATTAATAATATCTGCATCAGCAAATTTGCTTCCTGGGCTTCCATCGTTTTCCTTCTCCTTATTCGCAACGTAGTTGATCAAAAGGTCAAGGTTTAATGGTTGCTGAGCACAGAGAGAAATGAAATTGAAAGCGTGATTAAAAACTTTGTCAGTTGACATCACGCTGTTCACGGCCAGTGAAATCGCCTTGGTCATGGAGTTTGGATAGCTTGGATTGCTTTCGACGAGAAAGTCCTCAGTTTTTGCACGCTGACCGTCGGAAAGCTTCCGTAGATACTCTTTCCAGCCGAAGGAAGATGATCTCTTTTCTCGCACAAGTCGGACAAACGTGGCGGCGCTTGCTAAGGCAAGGGGTTGATAATCTAATGCCTGAGCAACTTCTTTTCCGGCGTCATTGGCAGCGATGCCCGAGAGGGAGGCTAATAAAATAAGAGCGTCAGACAGCATCATACCCTCGCTCACTGATATGTGATTAACGGAACACGTCTCTGAAGGTATAGCAGCTGTCTTGACAGGTTATTAACACCTGACCTTTACACCAGCTCGAGTTCCCCGTTTGTGGTAAATGATGACTTATTTCATTCAATCTCACAACATTGTCCACTATCAACAGCCAAGAAGAGTAAAGCTCCACTTTGGTGCTAATTAAGGACTTAATGTTTGCGATTTTCTTCTTTGAATCCATATCTTTATCCTTCATAATGTCCGATAAGGCATCTTCTGGACACCTTAAATGTCGAGCAAAAGAGTAGTATGATTCCAACAGTGAATCGAGGTTGTGCGCATCTAGAGTCATTACAAATGTCTTTATGCTTGCGTCGCTTGTTTCTTCGTCAAACCACTTCTCCGCGACGAGAGCAGCTAACTGAGATTTGCCGCTTCCCGGGTTTCCTGAGATATACAGGTAACTTAAACAGTTCTCGTTGGCTTTCTTTGGTCGCTGTAGCTTTTGATGTATTTCTATAACCTCACGATCTCGTCTGGCAACGTGATGCGATGGCTTGGGAGGAAGAACGCAAAACGGAGTAGCTTCACGCTGCAACTGCTCTTCAAGGGTCTTTTGACGCTGTTCTGTGTTTTTCACTTTTTGGAGTACGTTCGTCAACTCGCTTGTCGGAAAACTCGTTTGGTTTGTAACTTCCTTAATCTTCACATCGGAGAGGCCAAGTGCTTGAAAGGCAACCAAGACTTTTCCCACAGAATTTTGAAACTCTGACTTTGTGAGATTGCCCTGTGGTAAATGAGCGAAATCTTGATTTCGAAAATTTCTTAAATCATTCACGCTTGAACGGATAAGGGGGTTTAGGGAACTCCCAATACAGTCGGAGTAAAGGATCCCGTAAAAGAGCATGGTGCAATCCCATTCTGATCGGTTGCCATTAACCATGGTTGTCAAAAGCTTCGCATTTCTTTTTCGGGTTGGTGGCGACTCCTGGTTTTCGAAGTCCAGTCCATTCTGGGGCTCGTCTTTCCATTCTCCCAGTGTTGCCTTGAAGCGACTGTCCCATTCTTGTTTAAAGATTGTCCGCAGACCCTCAGTTGTTACATCTGTGGTGATGAAGCAGATCCTGAAGTAATTGAGTTGTTCCTCAGTGTATTCCGGACCAGTCGCCATGATCAGTCCTTGTCGAAAATAAATTTGCAAAGTTAATTTGCTGTATGAAATCTCTTTGATATATTTTTAAAAGTTTCCTTGATAACAGTAAGGTGTACAAAAGCCAAAAGCACGCAAAGTTACGTTATGACTCTTTTCAAAGCGAGTCAAAGTGGAAATATTTTGTTTAAAAAGTGATTTCAATTGTCCTTAATGCGACAAATATTATGACTTGATCATCACCCACACTTCACACTTTCCCTTGTTTTGAAAGGCAGACTGCTAGCAGATCTTTTTAATTGCTTGTTGCTAAATATTAAGGACGGTGCCTACTAATGCAAAGGTATTTTTGCGCGGTTTACTGAATATGCGGCAAAAGCAGATCTTAACAAGTGTTATTGAAATCCAAAAAGAAAATTAGGGGTAACCACCCATTTTTCGAAGATAATTAATCAACAATATTTGTAAAAGGTTTTAAAATACAAAGCAATGTATGGCGTTCTTTTCCAAATTGAAATTCAGTTATCTCTGAAAAATGCATGGTTACCCCCAATTTTCTTTTGGATACCAAGATCACTTGCTAAGTTCTGCTTTCTCCGCATAGTTTTGAGCCGCGGAAAAATATCCCTGTATTAATAAGCACTAGCAATAGGAAAATCCGATTATCTCGAGATGCGCAGAACGTATGCGCAATAACAATAGTAGGCACCGTCCTTAACATAAGTAGAAGTGATCTCTACGTCAGGCAACATTTGACTTGATTTACTTTCATTGTTCATTTCAGTTTACAGTGTCCCCAATTAGCGCTCCAGCGCTAGAACGACTAGACGCTTAAATAAAGTTCCTTTCCTTTCCTTTCCACTCTATAGAAGAGCCTAGTCTAAATGCTGGTTTGCGCTGACAAGGTTGGCCATTGGCAAAAAAAAAAAGCGAAAATGAATTTGCAAAGTTAATTTGCTGCATGAAATCTCTTTGATATATTTTTAAAAGTTTCCTCAATAATAGTAAAGAGTACAAAAGCTAAAAAAACATGAAAAGTCATCTAAATAACTATTTTTAAAGCTAGTCAAAGTGAAAAATTAAAAAATATATTTTTGCGTTTAATGCGACAAGTGTTACAACATGATCATCACAAGCATTTTCGCGACAAGCATTCTTTGGATCCAAAAGGTCTTTCAAATAATTTTAGTGTTTAATGAAGTGCACGAACAAATTTGACTGCCTCGTCTGTGAAATGTTTTTTATACAAAAGTTAAGACCTACTCTGTGCAATCGGACGCAATTCGTGATAAGGTTTTTAATTAGTTTTTACTAATTTGAGACTTTTCCTCGTTTAGAAAGGGAAACTGCTCGCAGATCTTCTCATAGGTCCCTTGTTAAATATTAACATAAGTAGAAGTGATCTCTCCGTTAAGACTAGTGAAACCACTCTATTGAAAAGTGCTTAAGCCCTGGCCAAACGAAACGCAAGTCATCGCAAGTCGACGCAAGTTCTCACTTGCGAAGACTTGCGTTCACTTGCGATAGGGTGGCCAAACGCGACGCAAGTTGAGCGCAAGTCCTTTGCAAAATTAGCAGAATTTGTTTTTTTTTCTTTTTCCTAGGCTCAGACTCGGAAGAGCTGCTACTTTCACTGTAGCTGCTGCTTATACTTGCACCGCTACTGGGTCTCCTGTTATGGTTTTCCTTTTTCTTATGTTTTTTTAACTCTCTATCCTTGTTTTCTTTTAGCTCTTCGGGGCTTAAGTTTTCCGAATTTTGCTCCGTGACAGAAGCCATCTTGTCAAAAGGGAAAGCGCGAAAGGCGCGAATTAGTTTGAGATTCCTGCTCAAACAGCGGCATCAGATTGGCTAAAAGGTTTCCAAAAAAGTTCAAATGACTTGCAAAAACTTGCATCCACTTGCGTTGAGTGGCCAAACGAGACGCAAGTTGGGCGGACTTGCGTCCAAAATTTGAACATGTTCAAATCAAACGCAAGTCGTCGCAAGTCTTCGCAAGTGAATGCAAGTGGGTGGCCAAACGGTATGCAAGTCAGCGCAAGTAACCAAACTTGCGTTGACTTGCGATGACTTGCGTTTCGTTTGGCCAGGGCTTTAGTCTAATAGCTGGTTCGCGCTATCAAGGTTGGCCATTGCCGAAAAAAAAAGCGCCGAATTAAGAGCTGATAAGAAGCTCTTAGAGCTTCTGCCAAGAGAAAAGACATTTCAGAGGACGAATCGTAAAGTAAAACCAAAACAATCTGGGTATATTTAGCATGGTGGACCCGCATTCGGAGAAATGGTTGCCTCTAAACCGTGGCTGACAACAATCATATTTCCTCAAGGACTTCGTGAAAAAGGCTTTACGCACACCTTGCCAAGATGTTAAACACGAAGAGGCACCTTCACGCTCTGCCTTTGTTTGAATTCATTCAAGCACAGCTGACTATCCAAGATGTAACCTGCGATCAGGGTTTCTTTTCCTTAGACATTGTGCGGAAAAAGGTATTCTGTCTCAAGAATATTCTGTATTCTGTCTCAAAAAGGTAAAAAAGGTATTCGGTCTCAAAAAAAGTACGCTTGATCGCAGGTCATCCAAGATGGCGACCAACAAACAGCAACAAAGGGACGGAACCCCTAAGCGATAATTTCAGCGCGATAAGAAGGGGCAGGGAATTACAAAAAAGAACTACAGATGGCAACTCATCTGGCATCTCTTAGGGGCCTTTTATTGCATAAATTATCACAGAGCTCTCAATGGAGGCGGCGTGGTCCATTTGTTAGGGTGTTGGTGTTGCATGCAGATGCTCTGGGTCTAAACTTTGGTTTGGATTTGTTTCCGGTTGTCGCGTTGTCAACTCTACCACGCTTTGTAAATAGCCAACTGTTTGCCGGCTGCCAGCTGGGGCTCTTAATCATGTTTCTGTTAAGTTTGAATTGTTTGTTTCAGAGTATTAAAGTGGGATGCCTGTCATGATGCGCCACCGTTGATCGGCCTGCACATGAGGCACCACGCCAATTATATGGCGTCTGTAATCACTTTTATATTTATAGCTCGGTTGCATTTATAGTTGATTGATTGACAAATCATCCGCATGTGCCTATGGCACCACGCCTTTTATAGTGCGTCTTTAATCACATTTATATTTATAGCTCAGTTGCATCCACAGTTGATTGATTGACAAATCATCCTCGTGTGCCTATGGCACCACGCCTTTTCTAGCGCATCTCTTTGTGTTTATTTCACTCGCTTTTATTCAGCTAATGTCCTAGCTTTACGATCACAGTTTATCTTAGTATCCTTGTAATGCACCAGTCAATGAAAAACCCTAAGCCTAAGTCCCGGGAAAGCTTTTGTGAAAACAGGGAAATAGAATCGCTTTTGAAGAGAAACTTCCCCTGCACGGTTGTTGGTGAGAATGACTTTTGATGGACATTGTTGATGGTCTCTTCCTCGGTTTGTGAAAAAGACTCACAGCAAAAAGAAAACCAAGAACTTGTCATGACATAGACCTGCTGAGAAACGGCGAAATTTGCACTCTTTGTGAATTAGAAATGTGCATATATTCTGCACACAAAAAAATGGTTTTAAAGGTTTGTGAGGCAACTTTTTTTTCGCAAATTCGTTCGTGACCTGATTTAATTATTTACATTTGATTTTGACAGCAACAAAACGTGTACGAATTATAGAACAAGGATAAAGTTCAGCTACATTATATTATTTCCTCAGTGACACGCGATGCCTTGCTGAATTTCTTTTTGTTTTTCTGGCGAAATTACTCTGCGCTAAGCAATAAACCAAGAGCCCCGTGGGCTTAGGATTAGGAATTCATGCTTTCAAAACTGGCTATTGCGACGGTAAAAGAAAAGAAAAGTGGTAATAATTCATCTTATTTGTATTTAATTGGGCGTAAATTGGTCTGAAAAATCGAAAATGAAAGCAAACTCAATTGGGGAAAGCAGTTTTAAAGTGTTTTATAAATAGGTTATTTACGTAATTGTTTAGTCGAGGACAAGAAAGTGTAGACAAGTTTTATAGTAAGACCTTGAGTCGAAATATGTTTTTTGTAATAAGATTTCCTATAACATTATTAACTAGAGTGCGAATTTGGCGATAAATGTTTTTCCTTTCTATCAATAATTGCTGTTAAATTTGTCCGGCAGTGGACCGTTTAGTTATGATGGTAAGTCATGCGTCTTACAAGAATCCATCGAGTTTCACGAATTATCAGTTTCTGTTACATTAGCCTTAATCGTTTCAGAGTGATAAAAAAGACAGCCAATTTAAGAAATTGTAATACCTTTTCGTTTAATTTACACATTTTCGGTGACGAGTGAATATTCAATGTTTGGATTTATTTTCTTATGCATAATAAACCTTGAAAGCCCCTGCAGCTACTTGAATATATGCATGTAGAAAATAATGTCGAAAAAAGTTTAACTGTCCACATTTGATTTACTGTTATTCCCTTATGAGTTATTGATCTCTGGGTAGTCAAATAGGTTATGGTAAATCAATTTGAAATTCATGATTCTGTTTCCACCAAGAGACCCTCGAGAGAGAGACTACAGTCACTCCATGGTTGGGTGCTTCGAATGATGTCATGAAGAACATTTCGCTCCTTTTGACTCCATTTCAAAGTATTTTTGTTCATTCAAAAATATATGGTTTCAATCTAAAATGAACTCTGTACTCGAAATGATTTCCCTATCGCCGCGCGCACGCAGAATCCGAACAACAATTCTTTACCAGAAGAAGATAAAAGATTTACTTCCGAGAGCTTGCAAATGAGAACTCAAGTATCAAAATATGAATT
>NC_090873.1:6112792-6120292 GCF_036669935.1 Montipora foliosa | reverse complement strand
ACTCTTACCTAAAACCTACCCTTTAACAAACTTGTGGAACCTTATTTGTTGTAAAAAAGGATAAAACTTAAAAGCAACGGAACCTTACAGTGCTACTACGATCAATTTTTTTGATATTCGCTTTCTTTACATTAACGTGAAAAATACGACTTTCCTTGATATCTTCCAAAATTTCGATCCATTGCGAACTTTAGAAGTCAAATTACTTGGACTTTTATTTCCGACAATTTACGACCGCTATACACCTTTTTTAAAATGGCCGTCATTTTAATATTTTTTTGTTTTCTTGCAAATTAGCCATTATTGCCTCGAAAATGTGCGAAAATTATGTCATTTTCTCAAAATACTTCACGGGTTGAAATTATAATAACAATTTGGATAGAAAATCGCAGTAGAAGAACAAAAGCTATTCATGTAACATTTTTGTGTAATTCTCTGTACTAATTGTTATTAAAAGTTCAACCCGTGAAGTATTTTGAGAAAATGATCTCATTTCCTCAAATTTTCATCCAAGCCTTGTGAATTGTCGGAAATAAAAGTCCAAGAAACTTGACTTCTAAAGTTCGTAATGGATGGAAATTTTGCAAGATATCTAGGAAAATCATATTTTTCACAATAATGTAAAAGAACGGATATCAAAAATTTGATCGTAGTAGCACTTTAATTAAACGTTTTAGGCGGTGTTAAGTTATGTTAAACCGATTGCTGATGTTAGAAAATGCTCCAGTTCATCCCTTTTTACTGTTACTCTGCTCCCTGTTCCTCCTGGCCTGTGCTTTTTGATGCTTGTTCTTGGTACTTGGGCGGGCATTCTTGGTGTGCTCTAAATAAAAGAGAAAAACGAAATTGGCCTGATTATATCTGAGACGTGAAAGAAGTCTCTCAAATCGAAGAAACGTTTCATCCGAAACACATTTATAATTGTTTTCATAATACATTTACGTTCACTCTCTATAACCTTTTTAAAACAGTTCTGCAAAAAGGCTAGATTAGCCAAGTAGCAAAGCTGCCCTCTGTTCGTCGTTTTCATGTGACGTCATGAAATTCCGAATTCAAGATTCGCTGCGCCTGCTAAATATTTCATTGTCACTAGGATCAAGCTAAACTAAAAATTCATCGTTTTGAAAATTTTCAGCTTGGTAGTGTCCTTGTTTTTAAAACAGAGCATTTTGAATATTTTAGCTTGTGACATCAAGCTGAGTGCCGTGACAAAGCAGTTTTGTTTTGAAAAGGCCTCTCCTTTCGAGTTTATATATAAGTGGTATTTATGTGGAAGTATAACAGCTCATAAGCCAAAACGTAGTCGTTATTATAGCCAGTTTGAGTTCCAGAGTTCCAGTTGGTTCTTCGGTCATCACGGCGGCCATATTTGTGTTCCCCGAAAGAACACAAACAAGGCGCCTCCATAGTGAGCTTCGTAAATTTGCTTGGAACGTTTCGGCGAATAACTCGTGAACGGCGTACAGACCCGAGACTTGGAGAAATCGTTAATTTAATTATAATCTATGATATATAAAATTCGTAGCTTCTGTGGGTAAATTTTTTCGAATTTTATCTTTCGTTGCATGACAGTGAAAACCACCAATAAGGTATTAGGCTGCATGCGTGTATAGGTTGGGAGTTGGCGAGCTATTGGGAATTGGAATGAGTCCCCTCAGTAGGCAAAAAGGAGTGGAGGTGAGATCCGGAGTGAGCTGCTTGTTGGTTTTACCTAAGCCAACGTTTTCCAAGTCAAGAGCATGACAGAGTCTGACAGAGCATGACAATTTTATCAGGGTTTTCGAAAACGTCCCGATCATATCCAAAGTCGTTCGACACTTCCCAAGGTTATTCGAATACTTCCAAAAATTTCTGGGTCCTAGTCACAGCATTTGTTTTGTCAAACACAGCGTCGTCAAATTGTCGCCTCCAGTACTTTTTCCTACTAAAATCAAATGGCTTATAGGGTAAAGAACCTTATATGCAATGACTTGGTGATGGTTTTTAAATGCCTTAACAATCTTGCTACAGAATATCTTAATACCAAGTTTCAATACCGTACAAGTATTCATTTGAGGAACTCTAGAAGAAAGAACTATCTCAACCTGCAAAACGCAGAATCAAAATGGGTCGGAAATCCTTCGCATATAGTGGGTCAACCTTTTTTAATAATTTACCAAAGGAACTTAAGGCAGGAGCCCATAACCCGGAGCCTCCATCCAGACTATATCGTTGAGTCAACCTTTACCCGTATCTTTTTATTTTTAAAACATTTTGTGAGACGAACGCGATCACTGGTGCGTGACTGCTTGTGACGTAATGCAATAACTTTGTTCTGATTGGGCGTCGTAATGAATTCGTGGGAATTCGAACATCTAAAAATAAAAAGATACGGGCAAAGGTTGTCTCCAAGGGTTTATATGGGAGATTGAGGCTCCGAGTGATGGGCTTTCACATTTATTTTATGATTCCTTAACTTTCGAAGACGATTGTGACAAGTAAGCAAACTGAAAATTTCACCTAAATACCCTGTTATAAGGCGCACCCAGAATTACGGGAAATTTTGTTGACCGCGTTCGCTGTACTTACAACAATTTGCTTCCAAAAGTTACTAATTACGGTGCTTTCATTCTCAAAACAACACATATGTCCAGAAATGCACGCAATCGCAAGAATAACAAATATAGCAAAACATTTGTTAAGTATGAACGAAAATAACAAACATAGCAAAAATAACAAATGAAGCAAACCACAGCAGCAAGAATAACACTTCTTCAAGGCGGACAAGGGAAGGGGGCCCACAAATAAAACGAAAATAACAAAAATAACGAATATAGCCAAAATAACAAATGAAGCAAACGGCAGAAGGAAGAATAACAATTCTTCAAGCAAGAGAAGGGAAGGGGGCCCCACAAATATGACGAAAATAACAAATTTAGCGAAAATGACAAAGGAACCAAGCCACCGCAGCAAGAATAACAATCCTTAAAGCCAAAATAACAAATGAAGCAAACGGCAGAAGGAAGAATAACAATTCTTCAAGCAAGAGAAGGGAAGGGGGCCCCACAAATATAACGAAAATAGCAAATTTAGCGAAAATGACAAAGGAACCAAGCCACCGCAGCAAGAATAACAATCCTTAAAGGCAGACCGGTGCGCGTTCACCGCGCACCGGTGGCTCAGTTGGTTGAGCATCGGGCTGTCATGCGGGAGGTCGTGAGTTCGACTCCGGCCGGACGAACACTCAGGGTCTTAAAATAACTGAGGAGAATGTGCTGCCTTTGTAATTACATCTGCAAATGGTTAGACTTTCAAGTCTTCTCGGATAAGGACTGTAAACCGGAGGTCCCGTCTCATAACCCTTGTTGGAAATTAAATAGTATGGGACGTTAAAGAACCCACTCACTGTTCGATAAGAGTAGGAGACGTAGTCCCCGGTGTTGTGGTCTAACCTTTCTGGATGGGGGCATCTTTCACTTCCCTAAAATTAATTGTAAACTGCGTAACAAGCAGTCTAGCTAAAGTCCCCCACAAAGTATTGTAAAATTAGTTCTGAAAAGCCCCGTATGGGGAGAGACTAATAGCAAATCATTGTATCATTGTACAAGGGAAGGGGCCCAACAAATATAACGAAAATAACAAAAATAACGAATGAAGCAAGCGACAGCAGCAAGAATAACAGTTCCGCAAGGCAGACAAGGGAAGGGGGCCCCACAAATATAACCAAAATAACGAAAATCACAAACTTAGCGAAAATAACAAAGGAACCAAGCCACAGCTGCAAGAAATAACAATTCTTCAAGGCATGCCTTGAATATTTGTTATTCTTGCTGCTGTCGCTTGCTTTATTCGTTATTTTTGCCATACTTGTTATTTTCGTTAATTTCGTTATATTTGTGGGCCCCCTCCCCTTGTCGGCCTTGAATATTTGTTATTCTTGCTGCTATCGCTTGCTTTATTCGTTATTTTTGTTATATTTGTGGGGCCCCCTTCCCTTGTCTGCCTTGAAGAATGGTTATTCTTGCTGCTGTCGTTTGCTTTGCTGTCGCTTCCTTCATTTGCTAGTGCTTTTGCTAGTGCATTTGCTTCATTTGCCAGTGTGATCTGTTATATTTGCCTGTATGGCTCGCTTGATTTGCCATTTTCGTTATTTTTGCTATAATTGTTATTTTCGGTATTTTTGTTACATTTGTGAAGCACCTTTCCCTGTTCTCTTTCAGTGATCTGTTATATTTGCCAGTGTGGCTCCTTATTTTCGTTATTTTTGCTATAATTGTTATTTTCGGTATTTCCTTAGTACAGTTGTTATATTTGTTATTCTTGCGACTGCGTGCATTTCTGGACAAAAGTGGAGGCAAAACAAAAGCGAAAAAGTCACATTTTTGTTAAACAGTTTGTTTCTTGGAATGGTCTAGCTTATATCCTTTGTTTAACTAGCCATATTAGCGATCGTGTTCACTGCCATCTTGTGTGTATAGTTCTGTTCTAGTTTTACAAGATTTGACGTCATCAGTGGAGACTGTGATCAGCTCTTTAGAAAATAACTTTGATGTAGTTTGAAAGGCTGTAAAGTTATTTGATTGTCAATGATTCCAAAGGAGAAATACAGGTCTCGATAAGCAAAAGTGTGTTTACTTTAGTTGTGATTTGCGTAAGCACTGACCTAGACATGCCCGAGAACCGAACAGAATTACAGAGAAAAGGCTGAGACGTCTATTTTATAACAGCAGAAAAAGGAGGAAACTTGCTGGAACTTATTTGGTTAACAACGTACCGAGGTCATCCACATTTCATCGTATTACTAGCCTAGGAGATCACTTGCTCGTAGACACAACTATAGGAGCTACCTCAGGTATGCGTTTAAATCTAAGCAAGTGGTACAGTGTATGTAACACTTTTCCAAAAAGCGTGGATGAACAAGTAAATGCAAAATGAAACTTAAATTTAATACAGAAATCAGAAATACCCGGTACGGTACGATTTGTAAAAGAATGTTGATGTTTTGTTTTCTCAGAAACGAAACGTATCTATATTTTGAATTCAAGGTGAACTATTTACACAGCGAGTTAGAGTGACCATCTAAACATCTACGAGACACAAAAACAAACTTGTGAACACGTAAACCTGAAATATTGCAAATCATAATGCTGACAAACACAAAAGCGAAGGAAATGGATCATGCATAGGATTTGAATATCTGAATGATTTTGGGTTAGATTAAAGCGATATATTGTTAAAAATTCACAAGTTATCCCTTTTCGTGTTAATTAGTAATGCAAACAAGTCTTAGTAATAAATTGGATTAACGAAGAACCAGTGATTGTCAAGCTAGTAATTGCCATGGTTCGTGTGTGACACATGTAATCATGAGAAGATTCACGGAAAACGGAATTTGAAATGTTATGCAGGGGTAAGTATTTGAAGGTAAAATAGGTATTTGTAGACTTTATGCTTCGATGTATTGTGCACATAAACAAGTATCTGTTCTTCTCTTTAAATCAGATTTTACTGCCCTATCAGTAAAATACGGTTAATGGTACGTGACCGTACTAAAAGGGCTATTCAGGTCGTGATATTTATCTTCGCGTTCTTTGTAGTCGGCCTTTCAAGGTTATAAAATCAACGGCTTTGTTGTAAATAAAACGAAAGACCTTGTTCCTAGATCTCAGATTATAACGTACACCTGTTACAGCCTCATTCATTATTGCTAATGAGCACGTGTAATGCCTACCTGCTACTTAGTAGAACCCGTGCAATTGGCTTCTTTAATAGGCAGGGTCTAGCTTTGAAAGCCTCAGTTAGTAGTCCAAGGTTCACTTGGCAGTTTGTCGTCTATAGTAAAATCGACTAGCTGTTTGCAACGAACGTGTGTTGTCTCGTTCTATTGCACCTTGCGTTATGCGTTTAAAAGCTAATTATGCATATTGATACCAAGGAACACCGTTCAGAGAGTTTGCGTTCACATTTCTATCTGCATTTCTCGAGAGTTTCAATACACAACGCAAAATAAGAGTGACCGGCCAAGTGACCCACACTACAGTATTCTATCTTTCCTCCTAGCTGCCCTTACCATTCCGGAAACGAAACACTATTTTTTTGTTTTTTTGAAATAGTTTGTTAAAAGTTTGGTCCACCACAAGGCATATTGCTGGTAAGTTCAACCTTTGCAGGGACATAACCTAGGTGATGAAAAAAAAAAAGCTACCCTCGGCCTGCAGCCTCGGGCAGCAATTTCAAGGCCTCAGCTGGCAAATAACATATATTTACTGGGTTGCGAAACCCAGTCGGAATCCCGGTTTCATTTCGTGGGTTTTTTTTGTTATTTTTTTCCGTGTCGGGAAAAGTCTTGCCTGTCACTCCCCTGCTAAGTGGTGTCTTTGTGCATAGAGTCTTCTGTGCGTATTTTGTTAGGTTTGAGGGGGCTGGGGTAATGCGTAGTTTGCTCTGCACAATTAACCTGTAATGGCGTCGAAAGTCATTGTAACGCGAATGGCTTTTTAGTACATCTTTAAAGAAAATATACCCACATGGAGCTCAGGAATGGAACGTCAAGACAGGCGGTGAAACATAAAGATCTGGAATCTTAAAAAAGCGACGAGCAATGGACTTCGACAGCGTGAATCTTTCGCCCGTCGAGCCGAAATCAAAATATGCTGTACTTCTAATATTTCGCCAAGGTGGTGTTACGTACAACACTGAAACCAAATGGAAATTTCTCTGGGAACTTTCGGGTTCAACAAAGACAGAGAAGGAATCGAACACCACAAGTAGATCTGTGATCTCTGTTGTGTGTCTCACAGTGTTTACTAAAGTCGCATCTATTTAAAGTTTGCCTGTTTGTCTGGCAAGTAACATTCATTTTGTACTCAACTCTGCAAAGGTTAAAAAAAAATGGAAATGTGGCAGTGAAAAATTACTTCAATGAACGCTTGTTGTCTCTTTTGTGCTTTATTATTTACGGTCAAGGTTCTTTCGAAAAGGGTTGAATGTGAACTGTCAGAAATTTATTTAATTGCGTATGCTTTGTGATTGTGTGTTTCGCTTGCACGCACGCAACTGAAATAGGAAGGGTTTCTTGCCTCTTATAGCAAATATGTTGCTTGTTTCAAGAAATGTTTCGGTGGAAAATATTTCAGTGAAATTTCCAGCTTTTGTAAATTTATCATGTTGTGTAATTTTCGAGCTTAGCAAATTTGCATACATGTGCTGAAATGTGATACGGGGAGAATTTTTGTGGTAACGCATAAGTCACGATAATAAACAGGTCTGTTGGAAGCGTGCTTGAGTTTCAACAAAACGACCCCCAAAATCGGCAAAAGATTGTGACGCTGATGAATAATAAAGTAGCTGCTATTACCAAAACGATGGAATTAGCTGGTGATAAATAACCTTGTCTTGGAGAGTAAATTTTTGATTTTCCAGAAACAATGGTCAACCTCTGAGAGTTGGGCGATTGTGATCTTTCTGTTGAATTTGCAAATTTCTTGTCAAAATTTATAACAATCGAAAGAAAAAGAAAAC
>NC_090873.1:6040292-6087792 GCF_036669935.1 Montipora foliosa | reverse complement strand
TTTTTGTCAAAAACTTTATGGTCGAGGTTCCGTCTATTCAAAGTTATCAAAAGGTTCGTATCATGATTCCAAGATGGAGGACAGGACACTTTCATCGATCGAGAAGGAAAATTTTCAAGGTGTTTTGCAACAAATGCTTAACAGGTATTTTGACAAATAATTCGATATAATTATATATCTTATATTTCTTGTCTCCATCAAAAAGTGCTTGATTTGCGGTGTAATAAACTACCTACTAAAACACAGAGAAATACATTATATTAAATTCCAATTTATTCTAGTCTAAAATACCAGCCATCAAGTGATTATAGGGGAGATATCGTTGACGTCACCTATTGTCATTAATGTGCCAACCAGAGCCTCATTGGCTGTCGAAACAAAGGGTCTTTTCTTCTTGTGGTTGGCATATTTGAATAACAAAAGCAATGTTTGTAAACAGATATCTTCCCTATTATCAGAGCCTAGTTTATGTCATATCATATTTATGGATATAATACTTTTTTTTGAAGAAATTGTTACGTTTACAGGCATGCATTGTGTAAACACAGATTTATCTTATCATTTGTTTCTTAACTTTTGTCATGTTTAAGCAGGTTAAAGTTTACTATATCCAGATTGATCATAGCATTGTCGCGGGTAATAAAAAAATACCCGTTCGTGGTTATTCAAGTTCATATGATAAAATCATGTAGAAACATACTGTGATTATAGTTTATCTTCTTTTTTATACTTAGAGATTCCGTTCGCACACTGGGGAAAATCTATTTCTCCACACCATATTACATTTATTTAAATATTAATTAGTTAATTTGTTGTTTATTTATTTATTATAAATCCTAATATGTACACCATCACACGGGCCTTTTATCTTTGATTGCACTCGCGTGATAAGACGACCATGTTGGTGAAAAAACACCAGAAAAATGTAGCTCAAGTTTTGCATAATAATAGAGTCAAATTTCCAACATGGCCGCTGTGACATCAGGTGTAATCAAAGAATATAGAGGATGGATGGTAGGTCATTCCATCCTTTGAAGTTGTACAGATTCAGCTATATTGTTTTGTGTTGCTCATCGTTGGGAAAGCGTTCGCCCGGCTTGCTCTGAAGAGACTGCAACAACTCGCGGAACGGGTCTACCCCTATAGTCGCAGGGTGGCTTCACATCGCAAAGGTCTACCACCGACATGATCTTTACCTTGAGACAGCTCCAGGAGAAGTGTCGGGAACAGAAGCACATCGTCTTCGTAAACCTGACCAAGGCGTTTGACCTTTTTATGAGCAGGAAGGACCTCTTCGAGCTTCTAGAGACGATGGGGTGCCCACAAAAGCTGATGAAGCTGGTGTCTTCATTCTAAGAGGACATGAAGGGCACAGTGCTGTGCGACGGGTCATCATCCGCCGCCTTCCCCACCCAAAGCGGCGTGAAGCAGGGCTGTGTCCTCGCCCCCACACCCTTTGGTATCTTTTTCTCCCTGCTGCTGCCTTACGCTTTAAGCGAATCAGAAGATGGAGTGTTCCTCCACACCCGATCTGACGGTAAGCTGTTCGACCTGTCCCGTCTGCGAGCCAAAAGTACGGAAGCTCCTGCTGCGAGAAATGCTCTCCACTGATGACGCTACCCGCCTGGCCTCCCACACAAGAGAAGGACTGCAGGCTTATCAACTGCCTGGCTCATGCCTGCTGGGAATTTGGGCTATCCATCAGCCTGAAGAAAACGAACGTGATGGGTCAGGATGTTAGCGAAGCGCCCAGCCTCTCCGTTGGGGACTACACCTCGGAAGTGGTGGAGGACTTCTGTTGCCTCGTCTCAGCAACCTCCATCAACATGTCCCTTGATGCCGAGATCAACTAGCCCATCGGCAAAGCAGCATCAGCCAAGTCCAGACTGTCGAGAAGGGTTTGGGAGAACACCAAGCTGACTGCAAACACCAATATTTCAGTGTACAACACCTGTGTGCTGAGCACCCTACTCTACGGCAACGAAACCCGGGCAGCTTACGCCCGACAGAAAAGTCGCCTCAACAGTTTCCACCTGCGCTGCCTGCGGAGCATCCTAGGCATATCCTGGCATGACAGAGTGCCCAACAAGGATGTCCTTGAGCGTGCGAACATCCCAACTATGTTCGCAATGCTGTCTTCGAGGCGCCTGCGCTGGGTTGGCCTTTTTCGGTGCGTGGAGGATGGACGCCTGCCAAATTAAAGGATTTCGTCCACGGCGAGCTCACGCCATGCAGGCTCCAGACCAGTTGGCCGCCCACGAAGACGTATGCAAAAGAGACATGAAGTCCATGGAGATCAACCCTGACTCATGGGAAGCAGCCGCAGTTGATCGCAGCAACTGGTGCCCCTTGGTGCGGACAGAGGTGGAGAGAGCAGAGGCCAGGACTGGGAACAGCAGTGGCACAACAGAAGGGAACGACAGAGAGTGAGAGCAGCTTCAGCACCTACTTTATCAACACCCTACATTTCCAGCAAATGTGACAGAGCTTGCCATTCCAGAATTGGACTTAACAGTCGCAGCCGAGGCTGCTCCACAGAAAACTGACATTTCCGGCCCAGCCATTTTCATTCGAGACAGACGGAGACGATGGCATATGTGTGACAAGTACTGACAACATTAATGCAATGGTTGTAGTGGTAAAGCCCTGGTCAAACGGACTCACAAGTTCCCTCGCAAGTACACGCAAGTCGCAAAAAAAAAACCATTTTTTTTTTAGTCTGATTGGTCAACCAACTTGCGTTGACTTGGGTTGGGTGGCTAAACGGTGAAAAAATTGCGTCGACTTGCGGGAAAAATTGATCTCGACCAAAGTGAGCGCAAGTCATCGCAAGTCAACGCAAGTGCACGCAAGGCCTGGCCAAACGGAGTCGCAAGTAGACGCAAGTTGTGAACTTGCGAGTCCGTTTGACCAGGGCTTAAAGAGCGCTTTAGGGAGCTTAAGCATGCGCGTGTTTGAGACGCGGACGGCAACCGGAAGTGAGCTGTTTTCCTTTTTAACTTGTCTTCACACAACCACATTTACATCGCCAAGTATCTTTTCTCCGTTAGAGAGGATTAGTATAAAAATCTGGGAGACAGCACTGTCCTAGCGCGCGAAATGTTTTCTTCCGGTTGCCGTCCGCGTCTCAAAAACGCGCGTGCTTAAACTTGTTAATAAGGGTGTAGCATGGTCCGAAATATGAGCAGAAATGTCCGCCTTAATATTGAAACAAAACGTAACTTAAATTTTGCTAGATCTGGTAGCATAGCAAATAGAGATTTACAGAACGCATAGTATTTTTCAGCTAGAAGGCTTCAATGTTTGTTTGGTGAGTAACTGAATGCGTAAAAACGAACAGCTCAACCAGAATAGACCAGTTTTCCAGTTTTCTTAAAACGACTCGAAATGTATTCATTCTTGTGCATATTTAATCTTTGGTACTTTTGTGATGAGAAAATTTTTACTGATTTACCAAATGAAGCGACTCAGGTCAAATTCCCACCGTGAAAAGATAATGGAGAGATTGAGCATCGCGTTTTACACAAACGCGAAACGGTGGGCTGCTGCTTGTCATAAAAGCATGAAAATTGTTATTCTAAGTTGTCTCTCCCTTTAAAAAAAATTGCACGCTAGAAATGAGCTCATATCAAACGTTTTACTTAGCAACTGTCAGAGCATCCCAGTTTTTCTGGAAGTAATGTTTTTATCTCCATCACTTTTGTAATTCATTTATTTATTCAGAGAAAAGAACAGAGGAAAATTGAGTGGAGTCGTGCAAAGAACCAGAGGCGTTCGCATATGAGGGTGTCTTCGTTTCTGAAAAGAAGCCCTATTTTTTTTTAGGGCCGGGTGAAACGTTTGAAAAGAAATCTCTCAAATACAAGATGAATCGATCCCGCTACACAGCGTATTTCTAACATAAAGCATAAAAGTTTGTTGATAGCTAATACTAGCAACGAGATTGTATAACATCTTGTCTTCGGCCATCCTAGCTTAAGGTAATTCCTTATAGTATTGCATTGCGCATCCCTACTGCGCACGATTTTCGCGTCATTAGCACGCGCTCATGAGAACGTGCGTGTACAAAATGTAAGAGATTTCCCTCAAACTAAACCCGATAGCGACATAACTGCTCCTTTTCTCTCAAACGAACACGGTGACCCCCGATCACAGGTATTTGCTAAGAATAGTCTAATAAAGAACATATTTGAAGAAGAGAAAAAGTTTGATAGTAGAACATGAATTTTTTTTAGAAAACAGTTACGTACTGGGTGTATTTTGGCCAAGGCGAAGATTACAAGCTAACCACGGAACTGTCCCAAAAAGTGCACTATTCCTACAACCAGGCAGTCAAAAATGGCGTCAATGAAGCAATACTGCTTATGTGAATAAAAGAAGCTTTATTTTCAAAATCAAATTTTGTGTCTTTGAAGTTACCAAGTCTTAATTCTGTATCAAGATAATTCGAATTTATAACGCGTAACCATTAAAGTTACCCTATTTTGAGAGCCTGCTGACGCATAAATAAGCACGGTGACCCCATTTTTTAATTGCATTTTTTTAATGTTCACATCATGAACGTTAATTATGCCAAGTTTCCAAAAAAGTTTGACAGTAGCACTGTTTCAAGGGAATTACCTTAATTAAGAATAAAATACAAACTGCGGAGATAAACATTTTTAAAATGCGTTTATATTAACTTGACGTTTCGTATGCTTCTCTACATGCATTCTAAAAAATAACCGTTACATTTTCAAAGTTTTCTTACATACGAAGAAAGAGATCTTCTGGATACTGCAAAGTGAGGCATTAAGGCAAAGAAATAAAGTAAAAGCGACATCACAGAACAGAAATTTGGGGATAGAGACGGGCGGAGGCAGCGAGAAGTTGGTCGTCGGAAATTGCACAAAAGCAAGTCGTCCAAACGCAAGACTTAAGACTTATCAAGTGCTTTTCCGTGGTCTTGGGTTTGACAGCTCTTGTTCCAGTTCTACAAGAACAATAGTGTTCTGCAAGTGAAAAGCGGTTGTGACTGCTAGTGTTCTACCCTCACAGTGAACAAACCTCAGGGGCACCCAACGACCAATTTGTTGTAAAATGTATTATTATACTCCAGTTAATGAAAATAAATGTTATTAACGCATTTTCAGTTGTTTTTCAGTGTTGCTGGGAAAACATTACCTGTTCCTTTTTCCCAGCAAGACACACAAGAAATTTCCCAGACAGCTAGATAAAATTTCCCAGCCAGCTGATCAAATTTATTTCCCGGCCAGGAATTCCGCGCGCTTTCAAATCCCTCGATCCAAAACGTCCGAACAAAAGCGACAAAACTGGGACAAAACAGGTTTTTTTTTCCGCAAGCGCAATGACTCTGACCAGCCGTCGTATGTTTGTGACTACTCTCTGGGAGAGGGAAGGGGTTCTCTTTTTTTTTTAGTCGTCCTCAGTCTTCAGAGTTTCTACAGCCAGCTCGGGTTGAAATGCTAGAAAAAGTCAGTAATTTCCAGGCAAAACCTCTATCAACAACAAAATTTCCCAGCCAGCTCATCGAAACACCTGTATTTTTGCCAGCCAGCAAGATTCCTCAGGGGAACAGATAATGTGAGGAACAGATTCGTTGGGTGCCCCTGAAACCTTGTGAAGTAGTGAACAGGTGTGGGTTTCATTCTTGCGTTTTCCACAATGAAATTAACTTTTCTACGCGTTCCCACGGTCTGCCAGACCACAGGATAGATGATGATGATGATGCTGTGCTGCTGCTGATGATGATGATAATGGATGAATTGTAAATATCCTATGAACACATACCAGATCAGCCAGTGAAGGCATGGATGCAACCACTGCATGTGTAAGGAACATGCACTTATTCATACATATCCTCATTTGGGCAGGCAGGTCGAATGAAACGCGCCGCAACTCTGCAGCTGATGGGGACCTACATGCCCTGTTAACAATTTAATAATTTCGTTGTTGTTCTTGTTGTTTTGGTTACAGACTAAAGTGTCAATCCAACACGGCCCTTGTGGCTCACAAATGTGAAATTGGCATTTAAAGATGAAGTAGAAATAACCATCTCTTCTCGAGAACAAGATAATGCTTCTAATGAGTTCATTTTTAAGAAAAGCCATTTGTTAAGATGGAAAGTCACTTTTTCAAATAGAATTTTAAGGTTTAATTTTGATACTTGATCGAGCTGTTCCTTTTAAGCACAGATTTCACAATTACAGTAAAATACTAAAAAAAGAAGCATTGTACTGAATATCGGTTTTAATACAACTCTTTCTTGCTCCACGGGGCAGTTGATCAAATGGGTGCTGTGGATTGAAAAAAAAAAAACCAGTCGTTTAATTAAGATTGCCTTAATCAATTTTGGCAGTTGTTAGACACAGTGTCCACTATTGTTATTGCCCATTCGTTCTGCGCATCTCGAGATACCTGGATTTCCTATCAGCGGTGCGTATTAATACAAAGATGTTTTTGCGCGGTTCAAAACTATGCAGAGAAAGCAGAACTTAGCAAGTGCTCTTGGTATTCCAAAAGAAAATTGGGGATAATCATGCATTTTTCAGCATAATTAAGCTTCAATTTGAAAAAGAACGCCGTACATTGCTTTGCGTTTTAAAGCTTTTTACAAATATTGTTGATTGATCGTCTTTGAAAAATGCGTGGTTACCCCCAATTTTCTTTTCAAATGGTCTGGATAGCACAAGTGTTAAATTTAAACATACAGTTTTCTTTGTGGATCTCAATGGCACTTGTTAAGATTTGCTTTTCCTGCATATTCAGTAAACCGCGCAAAAATACTTTTGAATTAGTAGGCACAGTCCTTAATCACTTTGGCAGTTGTGAAAAAATCCGTGTTCCTGTGTCCTAGTATCCTGTCCATTTTTTTTTATCCCAGAAGCTCCATGATGCACTGCTATCCGGATGATCCAAGATGGCGGATGATAGACTGTCACTGCTCATCGATCATAGAGGATTATAATATTGTTACAACAGGACATTCCTACAACGCGACGTAATGCAAATCAAAGGTAATATTTTAAAACCTGTTTTGTTGGTTTTTCAAAAGGGAAAGGTGACGATTTTGGTTAGTATTGAGGTTTTTTAATGGGACTTTAAACAACTGCATTGTAGGTGTTAAGAATTTTTGATAATTTTATAACAAAGGTCTGTCTTCGGATAATAGCTTTAATTTAAGGGAAACCTTCAACAATGAGCTTATTCTTCAAGCTGATGAACGCTTTCTTAGAAAGGTAACAGCACGAAACAAACACACAATGACTGTTAGAGCAACGTCTGTGTTTTTTGAAACAGCAACAAAACAGCACAGCTTAGCTCACTGAAGAATGTCATACTACATGAAACTAACACAGTGTTGTGCAACATATTAGCATGCTCTACATCAGCGAAGTAGCATTCACTGGGTCCTAACTCAATGGTAAAAGTTTGATCTGTGACTTACAAACCTCGCCGTAGGAAAGTACTGTGCATAATAATCGGTCAGTTCAGAATGCAGACTGCAGTATAATTATAGCTTTTATTTGAATAGCTTATTAGAATCTGATATCGTCGATAATCCAGAGACTTTTGTTATTTTTTTATTTTGATTATCAACAATAATTAATCTCTTTAAACAATGACAACATTATGTTACACTTACGTACATATAGCAAAATATACACACACTATTTACTCAACTGAACCCTGGAAACTGAAAGCATTGTAACGAGAAGGTGTCATGCAATGATCTTATTAGTTGTATTAAAGTTACGGTTTTCCATGTCCAGGAAATAGCAGACTTTCTCTTAAGTAAGATCATCTGGAGTTAAGAAGCAAACTAAAACTTAAGCCAGGATGGTTAGAAATTATTTTCCATTTTTGGTGTCCTCACTCAGATTCAATCTCATCCCTTGATTTCAATAGATGCAAGACTACATGTAGTATTACAAAAGACAGGGTAGAATTTGTTCTGTTTTAGCTAACCATATCTGAAAACTGGGTATACATGTAAAAAAGCCATTTTTGTACAACATGGCAAACAGAAACCAGGAATAGAACTGTCTTGGCAGGGCACACTTTTAGATTTCAACTGTACACTTGAAAGTAAGGACAAGATCGCTTTTGGGCTTTCCATGATAGCCCCATGAAAGAAATGGATCTGTCAATCAAATTTGAAAACCGTAACGAGCATTAACCCAACATGCTAGGATATCTGAGGATAATTATGTTTTAGTTTGTGGTGATTTGTCTCTGAAATATTAATTTGCTTTTTGGTATTGTTTATGGCTGCTACATGTACATGTAGCTTTTCTTTGTGGTGCTCAGTACAGAGTTAAAACACCCATTTTCTGTTCATTCGACATCTGTACAGTAGATATGCCTTCTATTATCATCTCAATAACGTGATCAGTTATGTTCGTGGAATGGGGAACATTTGCATTGTTAGCAGCCACTTGACCCGGAAAATTCTAGCTTTTGATCTTTGATTACTGATTCTGACACCATCCAGACTGATGAACTGAAGGGCCAGCTTTATTTTAGGTCAATAGTAAGGTATAATGTAGGAACAATACATTGTATGTACGAAAAAGTACAGTTTCGTACCCTTCATGTGAATGACTTGTTAAGATCACAGAATTTTGTCCAAAGACTGGAAACATAATTTTATAGGCATTTATAAGGTTAGTACAAATTTACAACATACATTGTGTACATAATTATAGCAAACAGCAGCAAGGGAAAAACCTTTTTTTACAGCACATGTAGCTTTTAGCTTTCAACCACAGACTTGAAAGTACAATGTAAGAACAAGATGTACAAGAACCATTCGGTACATGTATCTTTCATGAGAATGTTAAGACCACAAAATATTGTCTACAGACTAAAAACATAAACTATAAGGCATTTTAAGTACAACACAGGAAAGAACTGTCAAGTACAGTAGCTTTATTTAATTGATTTAACCTTTTCACCCCCGTGGGGCACCCCATTGGCGAGTAAAATCGTCTGGCATTAGACAGAGTAAAATCTATAAGTGGCACTCTTGGGAGTGAAAGGGTTAATGGGGACATACAAGTAGTTTTTGAGTGAATCTAGCTGTTGTTAACCCTTTCACCCCCATGGGGCTCCCCATTGGTGAGTAAAATCGTCTGGCGTTAGACACTCGGAGTAAAATCTATAAGTTGCACTCTTGGGAGCGAAAGGGTTATTAACGCAGCTGGGGGCACACTTTCAGATTTATGCCACAGACTTGAATGTGAGAACAAGATGTACAAGAAGTAACTATTCAGTACATGTATCTTTCTTGAGAATGTTAAGACCAGAATTTTGTCCACAGGCTGAAAACACTGTAAAGGCATTAATTACAACACAGGAAAGAACTCTTGATATAACTGATTGCAATTTTAGATTTCAACCACAGGCTCGACGGGTGTTATGAAAACTAAGACCCTCAAAAACTAAGACCCAAGACCCCGGGGTCTTAGTTTTCGTAGTACGAAAGACCCCGGGATCTTACCTTTCGTAGTACGAAAACTAAGACCCCTTGTAAACAGTGGAGATTACTGGAAAGAAACCTGGGAAAACCTACCACTAGGCTGCAATTTGGGTGCTGGATGTTGTTGTCATACACAACACCATTACATTTGTGAATGTTGTGTGACAGAAACAAAACAGTGAACCTTCGTCGATGTTTACTCATTGGCACGGAAACTAAAGACTGGGTCTTTTGAATAACGAGAAACTCAGTCTGTTAACCCTTTGGTTGTGCAGCACTGTAACCACTAAAAATGTGATACACTAATTATTTTGTCAGTGCCACATTAATTTTGTTATTCTTCTTCCAATATCAAAACAAGTCCACAATTTAGCCGTAATGTCACACGAACAATAAACAGATGCTGTCGATGGTTAGTCTTAATTCTGGGCTTCTGATAGGATGCGGAAAAAAATTAAAGATTATGCGGGTATTTCTTCTGGGGGTTGCCAGTATGGCAATCTCAGTCGGAAAATGCGTAATATTTCTCGGTCTTTTAATTTTTATTTTTTTTTCCGTGTCATGAAAAGTCTTTCCTGTCACTCCCCTAAGTGGTGTCTTTGTGCATAGAGTCTTCTGTGCATATTTTCTTAGGTTTGAGGGAGCTGGGGTGATGCATAGATTTCTCTGGTGCACACAGGAGAACATTTAATTTACCTGCAATGGCGTCAAAAGTCATTGTAAGGTGAATGGCATTTTAGTGGATCCTTAAACAAAATATACCCTTATGGAGCTTAAGAATGGAACGTCAATTGGATGAACAAGACAGGCAGTGAAAAAGAAATATCTGGAATCTTAAAAGCGACGAGTAATGGACTTTGACAACAATCTTTCGCCCGTCTAGCCGAAATCAAAGTGAGCTGTATTTCTAATATTTTGCCAAGTGTGCTGTTACATGTATGTACAACACTGAAACCAACTGAAAAATTCTCTGGTAACTCAGTATGGGTTCCAAAAAGACAGAGAACGAATCCATAAAGTGGATCTGTGATCTCAGTTGTCTGGCTGTGTATATTTACTTGTACTCAACTCCGGCTGCACAGTCTTCCGGTAACAAATGGAAATTTCACTAATTCAATGGCATCAAAAGTCATTGTAACGTGAATGGCGTTTTAGTGGATCTTTAAACAAAATATACATACAGTATACCCTCATGGAACTCAAGAATGGAACTTCAATTGGATGAACAAGACAGGCGGTGAAAAATAAATATCTGGAATCTTTAAAGCGACAAGTAATGGTCTTCGACAACAATTTCATTGTGAGCTTTGTTTCTCATATTTTACTAACTTGGTGAACTATACATGTAAAACACTGAAATCAAATGGCAATTTTTTTATGGATTTTAACAAACATCGAAGGAATCAACGCCTTGAATGCATCACAGTGTTTACTGAAGTTGCATCTTAGTTGTCTGGCAATGTTACGAAAAATAGCATTGCGTGACTAGCGTTACTTTCTAGAAGCTTCGCGGGAGTTTGTAGTTTGTTTATTTTTAGGCTTGTGCATAAGCGTTTCTAAATCGGTGGGTTTTGTAATTAGATTCTTTATTGTTTTAGAAAGCTCTAGAAGCTTATTGTGAGTCAGAGTATATACATGTAAGTAGACGAGTCCAAGCGGAGTTTTTAACTAGTTTTCACAAGCGTAGAGAGTTGGTGTTAGCCGTGTTTAGTCAAGTTTGACAGAAGCAGTGTTTATTCAAGTTGGCAGAGGTCGTGTAAGTTTATTGAGTATGTGCTGTTTAGAGTTTTACTTCGTGGAAACTACGTTCATTTTGGAATAAATCTTCTTTTTGTTGTTCCGACAACCCTGCGTTCAGTTTAGTTTGCAAGCTACCTGTCCTCAAAAACATTCTAACTCGTAACATTGGGGGCCTGTCCGGGAGAGGACTTCATTTGTTTGTCGACTACAGTAACCAGGAAAGGACATCTCAAGAAGAAGGATTTACAACAAAAGTAAGAAGAAGTGTTACAAGGAAGTAGATATTGCTACTGCTGTGGAAATGGACAAGTTTATACAGATTGGAGAAAATAATAAATAGATGATAATAATAACTTTATTTAATATATAGCGCTAAAATCCAATAATTGTCCAAAGCGCTTCCTAATTACAATATTAAAATAAATGAAATAAATGGAATAAAATATCTACATATAAGCCTAAGTTGTCTACTATTGTAAAAATTTAAACGTCTTAAAACAAAAGGTCTTATAAACAATATGCTAACTTAAATAAAAGAGTTTTAAGGGAGTGCTTAACAGTTGCCACTGATTTGGAAGCACATTTCCTAATCTCTAGAGGTAAATTATTCCACAATTTAGGTCCTGCAATAGAGAAAGCTCTATCTCCATAATTATGTTTTCAATCTACTTCTTGGAACAGCTAAATATTCTTTACATGAAGAACGTAATGACCTAGAATATGTTTTAAAATTCAAAAGGTCAGACATATAAGAAGGCGCAAGGCCATGGAGGGCCTTGTATACCAATAAAAGGACTTTAAAAGTTATTCTGAACACTACTGGTAAGCAATGAAGATTAATTAATAAAAATAAGAGTTATATGATCCAACTTCGGTGTCAGTGTGACAACATGAACTGCTGCATTCTGAACTGCCTGTAGTCTAGCTAACAGATACTTAGGAAGGTCATGTAATAAGGAATTATGTAGTGATCAAGTTTGGAGCTAATAAATGCATGGACTAAGATTTCACATGTATCTTGGGTTAAGTACTTGCGGATTTTGGCAATATTTTCTTAAATGATAGAATGATGATTTACAAAATTAATGTTCTTAATGTGTTCCTCAAAATTAATATGCTATCAAACTGAACCCCTAGATTATGAACAGAGTCACAAGGTGCAGTACACTCAGAACCAACAGTAATGTGACCAATGTCAGGCATAGGATGGAATCTGGAACTGATGACCACAAGATAGTTTCTTATCATCCATTCATCAATGTCCCTCACACAGCATTCCACTCTCAACTTCACTACGTAGTTGGATGTCGTTCAAGCTGGTAGATTTAAAGGTAATACATGTATATAATTGGATGTCGTCAGCATATAGATGGTATGATAGTCCATGGTCATTTATTATGTCTGCAATAGGTGATGTGTATACATGTAACAGATACAGCAATGGGCCCAGAACTGACCCCTGAGGGACACCACACTTCAATGCACGTTGTGAAGAATAACTATTCCCAACTTTAACAAACAGCTTACGTGAAGACAGGTATGATTTCAGCCACTTAAGCACAGTTCCTTGAATACCACAACGAGTAGACAGCCTTGTCATTAGAAGAGTATGGTCCACCGTATCAAACGCTGCCGATAGATCCAAAAGTACCAAATGAATATGACTGACTCATTACAGTCCAAAGCACAAAGAATGTCACTCTGAACTTTCAGTAGAGCTGTTTCAGTGGAGTGAAATGATTTGTGGATTGAAACGTTTCTGAAAGATTATTAGATGTAATATAATCTGTAAGCTGAACACATACTGCTTTTTCCACAAGCTTGGACACAAACTTCAAATTAGAAATACCGGTACAGTGTCGGTCGAAAACTTTCATATTTAGTGAAATCAGCATTATATTTCTTTAAAGTGGATGTCACAGCTGCAATCTTTAGGACATCAGGCATAACTCCAGTAGATAAAGATGTATTCAATTTGTTAGTTAACACAGGTGTTAGTAAATTGAAACATTCCTTCATTACCACTGCGGGCAGAGAATCAAGTACACAGGATATATTGATAGATCTCAATACGAGACCCTTGATGTCTTCATAACTGACAGTAATAAAATGTGAGAACACAGAGTTGCATTCCAGGTGGTTACCAAGAGTCACATCATTAGCATCATTACCTTGCGCAGAATTCTCTATCAGTGTGGCATGAATGCGATCAATCTTGTCAATGAAATAGTCAACGAATGAATTAGCTAGTGCATCACTACAAAAAGATGGATACCGTGCAGTAATGATTGCTTTTGTAGTAGTTTTGATACTGTTTTAAACAAAACCCGTTGATCAGTAACACGTTTTCAGTAATGATGGTAGTGTAGTAAGAGGATTTCAGCGACTTGATTAAATTATTCACAACACAGCACAGTTGACAAGTATATTCTTGTCGATCAGCCTGCAGCCTGGTTCTTCGCCATTTTCTTTCTAGGCGTCGTCGCTTACGCTTCTCTACAGATACCTCATTAGTGTACCACGGAGCAGCAGGAGTTAATTCGTGATTATCTGAGGAAGCAGCCCAAGATTATGACCGAATAAAGCTAGCTTTGGTGAAGAGATAATTATGACCTTACGGAGGATGATTATTGCCGTAAATTTAGAGCATCAAAGCCGGAAGTTGATGAGAGCCCAGAACAGTTTATAGTATGTGCGACTGGAGAGATACTTGTTGCGTTGGTTGGAACTGTCGCACACTGAACGTTCTTTTGAAGGCCTGAAAGATCTAGTTGTGGAAGAACACTTTATTGAAGTCCTCTTGTCCAAAAGAGTTAGCTATTCACCTTCGTGAAAGAGCCCCGGAAACGCTTGTTCAGATAGCGAAGATCGCCGATCAATATTTGGAAGCACATGGAAAGCATGTGTTCCGCTCTGCGAACAAGAAGCTGCAAGTACAGCCCAAGTTGGAGGAAACAAAGACCACACAGAGTGACACAACAGCTCTCCAGTGTTATGCCCGCGGACACAAAGCAATTAACTGCCCAGCTCCAGCAAGAAAGTGTTTCCTATGTGGCAAGCAATGTCATGAAGCGAGGAATTGTCGGTCAGATGGACGGAAGTCAGGAGGTAAAGATGGTAGCCCTGTGCAACATGGTCAAGTTAGTGCTGGCTGTTTGGTTAAGTCACCAGATCTTAACGCTACCCCAGAGGAAGTGAAGTCGTGTATTCAAAATGATCAGCTTCTGTTAGCCTGTGGCAAGAAAGTCCCGTTGCTACATGTAAGTAATGCCTGTGTTGAACCCTTAACTGGAGAGAAAGTGCTGCCTTTGTAATTTCATCTGCAAATGGTTAGACTCTCTAGTCGTCTCGGATAAGGACGATAAACCGTAGGCCCCGTCTCACAACCCTTCAGTGTTCATAATCCTGTGGGACGTAAAAGAACCCACACACTTGTTGCAAAGAGTAGGGCACGTAGTTCCCGGTGTTGTGGTCTATCTTCTGTGCTAAATCATGGTTGGGAGGGTAAAAGGGCGCACTTAATTTGAAGCCTCGCTCTGTTGTGCGACCCCCACCACAGCCTGTTTCTCTGTTGTGGTGAAAGTGATTAAATAAAAATTATTGGTAATGTACGTGATGCAAGGGACGCACAAAATGCAGATCCCAGTTTGCAGTAACTACCCGTAATCAAGCTAAGAAAAAGGATGAGCGCATGACCTTAATGGTGCCTAGTACCCGTGAAAGCCCTATTGTGGATAGAGAGAAGCTCAAGCAGATGCAGCGTGAAGATGAGGGTCTGCGCAAGTACTGGGATCGAGACGGTGTGCTAGTGAAGGGTCAGGTGGAGATTTCATTAAATTTGAAGAAAAATCTGGAGTACTTTACCGCCTGTACAAGCACCCTTACATGAATGGTGGTAAACCGCTTAAACAAGTTATGGTATCTGAGAAGTAGAGACGCCCCATAATGGAAGTAGCTCACGGATCGATCATATGGGCATCAAGAAAACAAGAGACAAGATCCAGAGTGCATTATTGGCCTGGAATTCAAGGTGACGTAACCCGATTTTGCAAGTCCTGTGACGTATGTCAGAAGACTGTAAGTAAGGGATCTGTGCCGAAGGTACCGTTAGAGAAGATTAAAAGAGTAGCAATAGATCTTGTTGGTCCTATGAGTCCCCCAAGTGAAGAAGGACACAGATACATGATTGTATATATTGACATTGGTAGATTTTTCGACTCGCTACCCTGAGGCTGTGCCACTAAAGAGCATTGACACAGAGACTGTAGCAGAGGCATTGGTAGATATCTTTAGCCGTCTAGGAGTACCCGAAGAAATCCTGAGTGATCTGGGTACGCAGTTTGTTTCTGACTGCATGAGAGAAGTCACCCGCCTACTAAGCATTAAACAAATTACAACAACACCCTATCACCCGATTTGTAACGTTTTTGACGGAGAAGTTCAATGGAATAATGAGGTCTATGCTAAAGAGACTGTGTAGCAAGCAGCCAAGACAGTGGCATCGCTATATAAACCTGCTGTTGTTTGCTTATCGTGAAGTTCCCCAGGAGTCCACTGGTTTTTTCACCGTTTGAGCTGTCAGAGGACCAATGGCTGTACTCAAACAGCTGTGGACGAAAGAAGTTGAGGATGAGGTACTTGTAAAGAACAGTTACCAATACGTTTTCGAGTTACGAGAGAAGTTAGAAGATACCCTTAAACTGACGCTCATAGTGAACTGGACAAAGCCTAACAGAGAGGAAAGCATTATTATGACCGTAAGTCGAAAGTTAGGAAGTTCGAGTCAGGTGAGAAAGTGCCTGTACTGCTACCTACTGACCATAATAAGCTACTTTATATGCAGTGGAAGGGTCCCTTTGAAGTTAGTTCTGTAGTAGGTTTCAACATTTCGAAAGATCCTAAGTGGAGTTAACATATTTAATAATGTAACCATAGCTAAAGCTAATTGCTCCCTTGGATTCCTGAAAAGAAACCTGTATCTTCAAGTTCATCACATGAGAAGGCATATGTGAGATTTGTGTGCCCCCAACTCGAAGACCAAGTGTTGGAAACAATGAAGCCCACAAAGTTTAAATTATAGTTCAACAGCGTGCTGCAAGGGGGACACTGAAGAGATAGCTCAATACTTTTAGCATCACTTGCTCAATGACCCTTAGATCCCAGTGCTCACATGCATATACAGTACCGCTCAAAGATAAGCGAACCATCAAATGCGTTGACAACGCGTTGGGAACGAAGAGCCAACGCGTTTGGAACTAGTTTTTTTTCAACACGTTTGTCCTTTGTTATTCAATTTTGGCACCTTTGCATTGTGTTACATGTTGGTATGTAAATTACGGCCACAAAGCGACTACAATTTTTGGCGATGGAAAGTGAACAAGTGTAATCAACTGACTATCAATCAATGGAAAGTTGGAAAAGAAATCTTCAGGAATGAGAAAAGACGCGCTTGTTTAATCGGCTAGAAGAAATCCACGTTATTGATTTGTTTCTCCGAATTTCTTGTATCAGATAACACGCTTGATCGCGATCGCTACACTAGCGAAATTATACTTCTTCCACCCCAAAAACTAAACAATAAAATAATCTTAGAGCATTGGGTTTTTTCATAGAATGTTTCAATGAGAACACATATTAAGCGAAACTGCATCACGATCTTGATATAACATGCAGCTGCATATGCATGAATCACTGTAGCTTTGCTCCTCTATCTACCAGTACTTCCTCTCGCTGCCTTTCATTTTACCCTAGAACAATTATGCAGTGGAACAGTCTACCTCAGTCGTTTTGAATGTTTGTGTTAGCTAGCTGACCCCAAGCCATCAATCTTCTGCTTCAAAGGGTAGTCATTTTTGGTAAATAAATAACTGTTACAGTTACTGTTACAGTAGTTATAGTGAAGTGTTGTCTTGGAGGTCTACATGTAATTCTTTGGGGCTGCCCTTCCTCCATGCATATTAAAAGACATTACATGATGTTTTGAACCACATGACGTAAGGAACAGGAGAGTCCTTGAGGAACTTTGAACAAATCTTTCATTAAAAAGATTTGAGAATTAATTTTATTATGTGACTGGTAAATAATTGTTGAAGGGAACATTGCTTTTCAAGACACGTTCTGGACACCATTTTTAGTTCTGATAATTCACATGTACATGTATAATTACGTTAATTAATAATTATTATTATTTAATCATGGGTCTTTTCACAGGGATTTCAAATAAAAGCTGGCAATCAGCTGTCTACTCCCATCTACTGTATGTTGTCAGAATTTTACCTCTCACGACTGGCTAATCTGCCTTAAAAAGGGAGAGTAGAACCTTCTAATCTCTGTTATGCTTATCACAGATAGCAGAATGATGTAGTTTGCATCTGTTTGATGTTGGAGAGTATTGGTGAGCTTCCTCGATTGCTGAGGTCCACAAATTGGAGTAATTCCTCACCGAATAATTATTTTGGCCAGAAGAGCAGTTTTTATTTGAGTTTAATTTGCAAAACCAAAATCAAGTGATCACTTACATATAGGACAATCAGATCTTGAAAGAACTTAGGATATTTAAACAATGTTAAATACAGGGAAAGAGATTATATTTATTTTAAGCAAGTTACGTGATTATGTTTTGGTTTACAGCTGTAATGTCTAATTTGTTGACAAAGTGGCATGAACATTTCCAACTATCACAGAGAGTTGCACTGTAGTGTTAGAACCAATTTGTATCAACACCCAATTGAAAACCCCTCTATCAGAGAACACTCTATAAGAGGTCGTATTTCCTAACATTATTAAGAGATATTAAATTGACTCTTTACAGAATCTTCAGGCAGCTGGACATGTTAACCTAAACAGAGTTTTTGTAGATGGCGAGTTAAATGAAACAACAAATCTTGTAAACCCAACAGTCTTTAATCACTTCAGAGATGAGGTTAAACACTGAGCATTAGAGCTATACAGTTAGAGGTGCCATGTCAGAGCATTTCAGAAAGGGAGTCTATTATACAAAATCCACCCATGCTGCTGCAAATCTTCGAAACTCTGAAGATGAATATTGCTGACCATTGTCTGAAATGACAGCATAAGGCTCCCCATGACATGCAAAATGCATTCTTTAGTTTGCAAATCACTGTTTGAAATGAGGTATAATCTGCAAGGACAAGGCTACTACTGGTAAACAATGGTTACCGTGGTAACTCCCTCCCAAGATGAGGTTGAAGAGGTTCACTCAGTCTAGCTTGTTCTGGCTTGACACTCTGGCACATGGAACACTTATTGATCAGCTCCTTGAGCTGTGTAGACATTCCTGGGCAGAAGAAAACTTCCCTGGCTTGCTCTTTGATGACGCGCTTGGACATCAAGACCAGGCCATTGTGGATCGATTGTCATCTCATCTTCTTTTGGTACTATTTGATGGCTGTGCTCTAGTGGGTATGCTCCATGGAAGTTGGAGAGTATTGGTTATGGTTTAAGTGACAAACTTGAGAAACTGCAATTTAGCAGAGCTGCTCGTAACATAACTGGGGCTAGCTGTAGGTTCAATCTGCTCAGAGACTCGAGGAACTCAACTGGTCTAGCCTCGCAGACAGATGTGATAAGCAACTTAAAGACTAAGTCTTTAATGTTTAAAATTATCACCAACCAAGAACCTTTAGTTTGTATTTAGCTAATACTAACACTGTCTTTTCATAGCCACAATCTGAGAACAAGACCAAACACTGAAGGCCTTCAAAACAGCTTCTGATACAGGGGTGTTGTTGCATGGAATTATCTGTTTCACGAGGCTAAGCAGGCCACTACCTATTGTAAAATAATTGTTATTCATTTTTAGAGACTGATGTAGTTATCTATTACTAGATTGAAATTAATTGTCATGTAGAGATTTTTGTAATTATAGTTTGTTAAATCTTTAAGTCTTTCTTACATTTCTCATACACAGTCACTGTAATTTTAAAGTTATTATAAGTAATATTTTATAGAGCACGGCTCCCTGGCCGGAGAACACTTACTTATTTGAATTCAGTGGATAAATAAAGTTATACATGTATTGTATTGATTGTTGGCCAACCCGTGTGTGTGTGACCAACACTTGTACAGATTCATCTTTGCGTCTTTCTGCTTGAAACTTGGCAAGTGTTAATTGAACAGATGCAAATACTGTATTGGCAGATCCTTAACTGACCCTTGTAGAAGAGTGAGGAGTTCGACTTCTGTGGAATTTTACTGTAGGGAAGGCATAAGAAAGCATTTACTACGTGCAACTGCATCTCTTTGCCAGAGTTGTACATTTAGGTGAATGTCAGATTGTATTAATATACAGACGGAGCATCAAATGCTGTTAAGCGTCTTTTAGATGCTGTGTTGATAGGCCTTCTCTGGATTGCAATCAATGGCTTGTGATTTGTTTCCACAGTGATATGTTTGGCTTAAATGTACAGTGTACTGTTCAATGTGCTCACAGGAGAACAAGCAAGGAGTTCCTTCTCTGGGAGTTAGAGCTCTATTTGCATACAGTAGTGTACTGGCTGTCTATCTTGAAGGAACATTGCGGTCATTTCGTACTTACTTTTACATGTAGAGGCGTCACACTGTATAGCTGCATTTTTATTCACATCAGAGTACTGCAAATTTAAAGCGGAGCTTTTAATTTAGTAACGAGCTCTTTAATTGTCTTGAGGTTGTTGCCAGCACCATTTTCTGCAGCTACATGTATCTTTGGGGCTGAGAAACTGTAGACAGAATAATGTTGGCAGAATTTCACTAGATTCTGGACAATTCCTGTTTTCAAATTAATTTTGCAGGTGCCATTATAAGTCAGCTATTGCTTGTACAGTCATGTACCTTTGATGAGTCAGGCAGTAGACCTACATGTAATGCACAGTAAAGGGGGTGTCCTATGAAAGGAATTTTCATAGATGATTGAGAATAACAGCTAAAATTTTTTCTTCCTCATTTGTTTAATAAAAGCATTAATTATAGAAGTGGCAGAGCATATTTACTTCAGTCAGACTGTTCCGAAGTTTTGGTGCCTGGAATGTGAGGGAGTTCAGTCCGTAGGTTAAAGTGTGAACTCTTGATACGTTCAATTTTGTGGTTCCTTTGACTAAGATTTTTTGTGTATTGACTTGTTCAATCAGTAGTTCACTGGTGTATTTAGGAGCTAAGTTGTTTAATTTAATCTTTTTGAGCAAAGATGCAGACATCTTGTTTAAATTCTTCTGTTTGCCAAGCTACAGCTGTAGCTTGGCCTAGGAATTGTCTTATCAATAGCTTGTCTTTATGTTGAGTTTTTATTGTCCCATTTGAGTCTGAGGGCTCTTTCGTTTGTAAACCTTTTCAATTTTTCATTGATTTCCTTTCCCAGAAAATTGCCTTACTTTTGAGAAAGTGCATTAATATGAAATTCCATTACAATTTTTTTGTGCTCGTTGTTAGTTCTTTTGCTTACGTTTTTTCCAGAATGCTTTGTGTACTTGATTGTGAAATCTCAGAGTTGATGATCTTCTTCAAGTGGATGGATAGTAAAGTTAAATTTTCTACAATGGGTATGCTCTTATTACCAATAGCGATTTTAAGTTCAGGGTCATTCCTTGTTCTACAGTGTGTACTTGCTTTTGCCACCAATATGTTTATATACACTTCAAGGGGTTTTTATTACTAGATTACTATTTGAGAACCAAGCACTAACCATGTTTTGTATATGTCATCCAAATTTGTACTAGCAAAGTACAACTGATTGTCGTCAGCATAGTTCGAGATTCTTGCGTTTATATTGAGAAAGGAGAAAAGATCATAAAATGTTATGAAACCGTTGAACAGTTATTGTTACAGTAGTGGACCTAAAATGGATCCTTGTGGAACTCTCATCCTGGCATAGAGCCATTCTGATATAGTGTCGTTTTGTTACTTACATGTACACAATGTTTCTCAGTTTTTAATAGGTTTGCGGCAAATCCAGACTGGTCTTACTTATGCTGTAGGATTTTGACGAAAGTTAATATAATTATTTGCAAGCCACATATTTTTTAACTGGACAGATATAAACCAAGTTAAGATGCTGATCATGACAGTTATTAAGTATAATAGTACTTGAGCAGTAATGAAACTGGAAAGCCTGAAAATTTCAAACTTGAAATGGATTTGAATCCTGACCTCTGCTATAGACCACTTTCACCTCAGTCTACATTCTTTTGTATTTACACGACTGTGTGCTTAATTCGATGTAGTGATGATCCTGACCCAATGATCTTAACTTGACTTTAAAGTGCTACTATTATCACCTTTTTATCCCATAACTTTTTATGTTCATCATACAGAATTCCAGGAAAGATTACAAATGCCGTTCATGGTTTGGAAATATCTGCACTGGTTTCGGAGATATTTAAGTTTGAAAAATGTGTAAAATATGCAAATGAGAGGATTTCATGATGACGTCATTCACTCAACCCAGTATAAAATCAAGTATATATTAAATAGAGCTATCTCTGTCAATTTGTAGCAGAGTCCATTGAAATTTGGTAGGCTAGTAGTTATACAGGCAACACACCTACGGCTATAAAAAAGAAATTGGTTCCCATGACAACTCACTCTTTTCCAGTTCCCTCCGACCTTATTTCAATATTTTGGTCATCTTATGCCAGAAAAACATTTAGCAAGGCCACAAACTCAACCTAACATATTTACATGCTTGCAGGATCATGGAGACGAGGCAACACTGGCAAGTATCTAAACAGAACACTAAAGGTGGTCAGGAACCCTGTATGTTACCATGGTAACAAAGCCGGTATGCGCATAATGTGGAGCACATCTACTAGAATCTTACTGCAAAGAATCAAGTATTTCTGATACAAATTGGCTGAGATGTCTCTTTCCATCATATTTGATCGAAATTTCGATCGAGTTTATGACGTCATCACTTGGCTAATTTGCAAATTGTAAAAGCTTGAATATCTCTGGAAAGAAACAAGATATTTGAAAATAGCATTCTTCTTCTCGTACAGACTACAAGCTTATGTCTTAAAATGGCTTGGATAGGAACTTAGATGCGAATGTTGTCATATTAGCACTTTAACAGTTTTGCTAGTGCATTAGTTTGTAACTTGGATTGAAGCGAGTCAAATGGTTTGTCAAGCATCCGTAACGTTTTCTGTAAGCTGACAAGTATCTGCTTAAGATTGTATTGATCAGAAGTAACTAGGGTGATAAGTGATGATGTAAGCATTTTTCAAAGACGTTTTTAGTGGCTAGTGGAACAGATACTCAGGTGTACATTACTGTATAATTAGTTTTATCGAAATGTTCGCCCTCCCCTTCTCAAATGCAGGTGTTATTTCTCCTTCCTTCCCCATAGTTGGTAATCTCGGGAATTCATCAAACAAAGAGCAGATTGAATGGTGCAGAGCCTGTTCCCTGTATTTCAATGCTTTGAGAGGAATGAAGTTTAGGTTTTTGAGGATATCAGCAATCAATCTAATGACTCCTCGTGATTTGAGAAATTTTCCTTGGATGATTGTCCTACTCCTTCATATGGCCTTACTATCAAGTGACCCACAGTGTATTTTAGCCCAGCCACATATGTTGTCAGTAGTTATTGTCATGAGCATTGTGGCATTTTCACCTTTAAAATCATTACTAAGAAGGAAACAAAGTTAAGGTTTTTTTTTTTTTTTGTGGTAGACTGAAGTTTGGCAGGCCACTGACGAGTGATTCTCTACTAACTGGTTCAATTATAAGGCTTCACCACAGGGTTCTAAAATGAAAGTTTTTGTTTAGAACTTGTACAGCTGTCACTCTCAATTATCTCACTATACATGTAGTAACAATTAAATGATTTTAGTCGTGTACAGCTGTAGGTCGGAATTTTGGGTTCCACATAGTTACAAAGTTTGAGACATGTTATGGAATTTTATTGCATTTTTCCCCTCACTATTTTTCTTAAAGATTATGTAAACCCTGTTTTCCTGTCTGATTTCTTTATAGGTTTGTGACATGAAGGCACCTTGCCCATTATTAATGTTGCTAAGCTTTGTTGCTCTTTGGTTCGATTCAAAACACGGAAGGCTGAAAGTGGAAAGAGTTGACAAATGCCAGCTGGAGATCGAGACCCCTAGCATGATTACCAGATTCCATTTGCAAGAAGTTTAGAACACCATGTGAATTTGTGGAACTGCAAACTTAAGGTACCCAGATGAATTGTTGACAAAGAATACTGTAAGTGAAGGATCGTCCCTGTTATCCAAAAATAAATTCTCATTTTTCTTTGGATTTTAAAACTATGTTTATTTAACTAAACACTTGTTTATTTTCAGTGAAATTTTCCTATTTAATGGCCTGCCATTACTAACTTTAAGATCTTGACGTCAAACGCTCACTAGTTTAAGGATGCCGCACAGGAGTTTTGGGCTTGCAGACTTTTCACCTTGCATTTTGCATATCCATTTACACTCTGTTATTTTAAGCTAGTGTGCTTTTGACATCACTTTTCCCTAGATCCAACCCGTCAGTTTTGAATGTAAGTACGTGTAATGGCAGACTGAAATCCAACACTTACATTCAAAGTAAGCTGCCTTTGGATAAAAATCAAAACTCCAGATTTTGCCAGTGAGGCAAATCTAATGGGCACTTAAAGCAGTTGCTAAAAATTTGCAGCTTTGAATTCAGGATTATTCACTGCCCTATTTGCTTTTGAGAACTGCTTAAGTTACATAACTGCAAGCTGGACTGTTGACTTATCCATTTGAACATACAGATTACCAGCAATGTACATAAGCCATTAATTAAATCTTGAGTCACTGTCGCCAGTGTTTTATTCCTCGGTTTTTGATGTAGCTACATGGTTGTATAGTAGTGTCTCTGAGCATCCATGCCCTGCTATTCTTTGGAAGCAGTGTGTGGGTTCTTTTATGTTGCCCAGGGTTTGGATGCTGGGTGTATGGTTTATCCTTTTTGCCTGAGAAGACTAGAGAGTCCAAGCAATTGCAGATGTTTTTAGAAACACATCATTTTCTTCCCAGTTATTTAAAGACTGACAGTGACTTTTTACTGCAACTACACGTAGTTGTGTTTTACTTCAATCTGCAATCATTCTTTGTTTGAAGATATCCTTGATGACAATGTTTTCCTGGTGGGTGGCATCACACTATTTTGCAAAGTATTTTTTAGTTATCTTTGACCAGTTCATAGCTGACTTGCCTGTAGGCTGGCAGTAGAGTACATTAGGAGAAAAGTGGTGTTGAGGGCATATAAAGTATTTGTAGGATGAAATATACATGTATTGTATGTTAATTAAGCAGTGTTTTTGACTTTTCAGTGTGCTAAAAATACTCCCCGAAGCAGTGATTATCCAGGGCTGTAACCCACAGATCCAATTGATGTGTATTTTTGAGTTGTTACATGCATGTTGCTTCACTCTTATACCATTGTCACCATGCAAAGCAGTACTAGTCCCCTATGGTGATTGTGGAAATTATTATTTTTCATGGAATCTTTGGATATTGCAAGCCAGGTAAGTCATCTGTTATGATAAACCCCCTTTGCATTGACAATAATAATTATAATTATTGTATTTTTTGTTCTCTATAAGTTTCATTGAACTATACAAATAATTATTTATCTGTAAGTGGTTTCCCTTGACAAGTACATGAAGATATTTTTTTTTGCTGTTAGTTATAGTCAGAGTAAAATATTAGTCTCATTCTGAGGATTAGGAATAATGTTATTGTACAGAGTATCGTCATGCCACCTGAAATTTTCTATATTTGATTGGTTGCTTTAAATTTATTCCAGAGATGAAGACAATCCTTCATTCTGGAGGAGAAACATTGTGCCCTGTGTAATTCTACTGTAGCCACCTGCAAAGGCTCTGCTAAGTCAATGTCAAGGCAGAAGAGGAAGTAGAAACACATGTCATCCCAAAGTGAGTGACAATGAATCAAGTTGCAAAGGTAGAGTGTACACTACTGTCTCTTTTTGCAGAAAAATCTTGAAGAATCAGCAACCTGTATTCTCTAAGTTCATGATGCACCACTAGCGCCTGATGTTGTTAAAATGATTGAGGGCTAAACAGAATTTAGAATCGTTATCAATAATACCAAACATAATTTCTTTTATTGAAAGCGATAATTTTGAGTTCACCATGTGTGAGGCCCAATCCAGAAACTCCTTCCAGAACAAAGTAGCTTGCGCACACTCAGTGAAAAGGTGAATGATGGTATGATCTGCTGGACAAAAAGGGCAGCGCGGAGAGTCTTCTTTCTTCATTTTAAATAATAAACTCTTAGTACACAGGATATTGTGAATAATTTTATACTGGAACATTGACAGCTTTACTTCTTTTGTTACTTCAAAAGGCATTAAATATACTTTCCTCAAATCATCCTTCTGGTAGCCAAAATTTAAGAGTCTTTTCTCACAAGTCGGCGGAGGCTTTGATCGATGAGACAGCAGCTTACTGAAAATGTTTTTACAAGTCATTTCCTCTGTTAATATTTGCGGTGTTGAGCTTTGTTCAAGAGAGCAATTAAGTAGTTTTTTTCCAACTTTGAGGGATGGCGTTAACAAGACTAAAGTACATCTTACGTTGAATGTATTACGAAAAGAGTCGAAGGACAGAAAACAATTTTGCTGTGTATCAAAGATGTCCTTAATTTTGAGAATTCCTGCGAATACATAGATTTTTCATGTTTAGTGTTGTTGCCTTCACCTTCATTAGTGCCTAGGTTTTCCTAAGTTGTAAGCTTTTAATTTCAATCTTTTTTCCACATGCACGCTTTCCAAAACCTTGTTTGGAATGGAATTAGTTTTTTGGCGTTCCTTCCGGCCAATATTGGTAGCAGAGGGAGAGAAACAAGGCTTGTGATGACTTGTAAGAGTGTCCGAAATGCAATTAACTATAAGCTGTAGTCGGGAGATGTTCCAGAGATCAAGGGTATTTTAACTGCTGTAGAAGAAACAGGAAGATTTAAGCGTTATTTATGAGATAAAGGGAGACAAACACCGTGTTATGCGTGCCGAGGCCGAAACGGAAAATTTCACTGAGTATACGGACAGACAGATTGCGCTCATTAAAGGATTTTTCTTTTTTGGTTATGCCTAAGGTTTCTTGAACACTCTTCGAGAAATTTCGTATTATGTCCACGTGGCCATGTACTCTTAGTTGTAAATATAGAATGAACAGGATTACAGAATTTTATTCATGCGATTCTATTTATTATGATTGAGTAGTTAAGTAACATAGAGGTGAGAGTACATGTAAGTACTTTAATAGCTATTTACATTGTATTCCTATGTGAACTAGCTACAAGTAGAGAGTATGCATAAAGTGGATTACTTGAGCATTGTAGTACACATAATTATAAGGGTTGGCCATCCTTGTAGCGATCCACAGTGTATGGCTTACATGTATATATGGGCATGGAAAATTTGAATTCAATTTATTTCCTGATTCAAATAGGAGTGTCTACTAATCTTGTATTCTGTTAATTGAAGTACTTTTAATCCTTATAGTACAAATTCTGAAAACCACATAGTTGGAATAATAGATTTTTTGTCTATATAAAATGTAGATATGTTGCTTGTATTTTGTTTCTTTTTATGCCAAAAATTATAATTTTTTTCACTTGATTAGTACTGTATGGCAGGCAGTGATATTAAATGTTTACCCTGTAAATATTATTAAAAGGACATAATTTTCTCGTATCATCATTGTGATTTACAAGGCAGTTGTTCTTTCCACCATTTTTAGTCCCTGAATGTAGTTAGTATAGGAAGGCAATATTTATGTGTCTTGAATCTCTTTTGATGGTCTGTTATTGTATGTATATATATATATTATTAAGGGCGTTGCATGTTGAAGTCATGAAATGATTTTTGTTGTGGGTTGTGAGCTGTTGATAAAGGAAGAATGCAATCAAGTTTGTTAATATACATATAATTCTGTGATGACTTTCATTTGTTATTCTCTTGCAGGACTGTTACTGTGACCACCATTGAATGTTTGAGTTTTGTAATGCACACTGTAACTTCAGCAGCATTTGTCTTCGCCATTAAAAAAGTCCCGGGTGTTGAAATTATTGTAAGTATGACATTGCTGTCCTTTCTAATTCCAGCATTTTTTTCGTCCGGGATATTATACAGACAGCGTTGCCGATGTTGTTGGTGTATTGCTCTCTAAATTTTTATTTTTACACCTGCCCCCTCCCGTTTATAGAAATAGGTAATTTTCATGCTCATGTTTTTATTTGGTAAGAATTTAAGCCCGTGATTTGAAATGCAGACTAAGGCTATCTCCCCTCAGTGTTGAAAGTTAACTTGGTCGTGATTGGAGCAGATGTCCGTGAGGGAGGAACTGTTGATAACCGATAAGCCGCGTTTACTATCCAGTACATGATCTGATCTGCTTTCAATCAATTACAATTCCTAAAAATTATGGTGTCTTGTTTTTGTAATGGAATATAAGTTATCCTTTCCCAGTTGTCTTAACTCCGTTGTTTGCGAATATCTTTTGTTTTTAATGGTGTGTTATTCCTTTAAATGGGCTACCAATGAAAGACGTTAAAATTAATTTTGTCCGTTTCCTGGTTTGTATGTGTATTTTCGTTACAGGTTAATTTGGAATGTGGAGAAAATTTTTTGGTACATAATACTAAGTATAAGTGTCAACGAGGGTTTGGCACTGTTTTTGATGTAAATGTATGTGTCAAGTAAGGTTTTGGAGTAGATTTTTCGTTTTTGTAACTAGGAATGAAACAATGTATTTCATTTAAGTTTTATTTTCTTCCTATGAATTTACAATGTAAGTAGTTATTACAAAAGTATTTGATATTAAATATGGTTTATTACATATGTAAAAGTTGTTCTTGACAAGTTAATTAGTTATACTGAAAGAAACATTAACTTACTGATATTTATAAATAAGCGTACATATTAGAAGTGCTGGTTTTTAGATGAAAGTAAAAAAGTGACATCGTAGTTATAAGGACAATTTAAGTACTATTAACTGCTTAAATTGTCCTTATAAGTACGAGAATCACTTCCAGCTATTACCTATATCCTGCACTTCTAATACGTACGTTTTGTTCATTGCTCCCAACTGTTGCTTTCTGTCCCAGTTTTTTTGGGTTTGAATCCCTTGAAGCCGCCTGAAGTTTTCAGGTGTTTATAAGAGACAATTGCTAAAATTGTCCAGATATGTGCATATTGAATGATTATATCTTAAGGTCATTTTGTCACTGATGTAAATAAGCGTACATATTAGAAGTGCTTGTTATATACGAAAATTAAAAGTTATTCTCGCACTTATCACGACAACTTAAGTCAGTTTTATTGGAGACAACTGCTTAAATTGTCCTGATATGTGCAAGGAACACTTCTAACTTTCGTCTATATCCCGCCTACCAAGCCTCATTTTAGAGCAAGAATTCTTTTCAATTCACTGTATGGTATCGAGGCTTGGTAGGCTAATTTGCACGTAGACAAAAGAATTATAAATTGGCCACCATTTATGAATAAGGTCTATTCATTGCTCTTAAGTTAAGTGTATGGCTTTCTATCTGAGTTGGTCCTTTTTTAAAACTGATAGAGATAAGCGTACATATTAGAAGTGCCGTTTATATACAAAAATTTGAAGTTATTCTTGCACTTATCAGGACAATTTAAGTCTGTACAAGACGCAACTGCTTAAATTGTCCTGATATGTGCAAGGAACACTTCCAACTTTCGTCTATATCCCTTACTTCTAATACATACGTTTTATTCATTGCTCCCAACTGTGTTGCTTTCTGTCTCAGTTTGTTGGGGTTTGAATCCCATTGAAGTATTATACCAGAATCGAATGGGTTCGAATCCCGTTCAGGCGTCCCGAATTTCAGTGTGGTTAAGATGAAACTCTGCCAACTTACGAAAGACTCGCTGGAGCAGATTCGGAGCCACTTTAAATTTGTACAAGTACAAGCTCCAAATTCACTTCAGAGAAAGTCGAACATCTTTGCAGAGATGCATCTTTATCACGATAAGGGGTTACCAAGTTCGTTAAAAGTGCACCTAAAGGCAAAATTTTTTGGTTGCCAAGATCATTCTTTCCACCAAAAGCAAATTTCACCTCAAAATATTGCTTTTCATGTGTCGCACAAGCCATGTTAAGTTGGTAAAACTGGCAGTCATATGAACCAATGACCGTGCTGTGAGAGGCTGGGGCGTATTCTTAATTTTACGTCACAAACCGCTTTGCATTCAAGTTTACAAAGAGTGTTTGCATTCCCTATTTTCGAATTCCCCATAATACACTTTGTTAGCCCCCAAAATTTTGCATAAACTATTGTTTTCAAGTGCTCTTGGGGACACTGCATATTCCCAAGAGCATTTGAAAACAATGGTTTATGCAAAATTTGAGGGGCAAACAAAGTGTATTATGGGCAATTCGAAAATAGACAATTTCAAACCATGCTTCTGGCAGCTCGGTCGCGGGTCCAAATGATTGCCTGTTTTGCTAACTTTTCATAACTTGCGTGGCACACAAAAAGCAACATTTTGAGGTACAAATGGCAAAATATGTTTGCTTTTGGTGGAGAGATTGAAATTAGAAACGAAAAATATTTGAGCTTAGGTGCACTTTAGGAGATAGAAGGATTTAAGGTGGCTCAAACAAGTTTCAACATTTGAAAGAAACGTTCTTATTAGAAGGATTGACACTTCAACACTATCACTTAAAAGCAATGTTGTGGTACCATATCAAACAACAATTATTGCTGAAAATGATTCGGTCATTTTTGTGACGTAAGAGGTTACCGTGGCAACAGGAAAGCCCTACGAACACCCCATATTTGGGTTTAAGCTGCTCATATCTCAAAAACGAAGTGGGTGACCCTTCTGAAATGTAATCAGCATGCCAGAATGAAACTTTCTGCAAAGTTTGAAAAAATTCTGTGGAGCACAGTTAGAGCCACCTTAATTGATTGAAAATTAAGGTAGCTCTGAATCCGCTGCATATAATATTTTTTAACTTTGCAGAGAGTTTCATCTTGGCCTGCCGATCACTTTTGTGCAATAAAAAATTGGGGTCACCAAGTTCGTTTTTCAGATATGGGCAACTAAAGCCAAAATATGGGGTGTTTTTGCAAGGCTTACTTGTTGCCATGGTAACTTGTTACGCCACAAAAATGACTGCATCTTGTTCAGCAATAATTGGTGTTTCACACGGTACTATAACATTGCTGTTGTAGTATCAATCCTTCTAATAACAAGTTTTCTTGAAAGTGTTGAAACTGGTTTGAACCACCTTACAGGAAATTTAGGATGATTCCCTTCTTGTTGCGGGAACTTGCGAGGAGTGGCCTTATGTTCAAATCGTACGGGCGGCTAGAAAACGCAACGATATAAAGAAATACAAAATATTCGCACGGGTGCAAGTGGAATTGGTAACACCAGGAAGTGGAGAGGGGTAATTGGGGGTCACGCTTCTCGCGTCGAGTACGCGTGGGAAAGGTTGATGAGATGAGAGCGCATCTCGTGAACCTTGAACCTTTGTTCAAGGGGTCGCTCTTGGGTGAAAGTGTTATGGTCTTAATTCGTCTTGTTTTGCTTTGCTTTCTTGTGGGAGAGTTAATTTTCCTTTAAAATCTTCTCTGCACCTGAAACGAAAGCAAATGAAAAACAACTTGTAAGGTACTATTAGCCAAACACAGGGAACTCTTGATATTTCTTTTCTTTGTGAGTTGGGTGGGGGGGGGGGGGGGGGGAGTATTCTCATGTGCATTTGCATTTTTTCACTAAATGAAGGTGTGGTAACATGATGTTAGGCAAAGATCCCCTGAAGCAGATTCGGAGGCACATAGTTTTTCATATTTGAGTGATAGATCAAAATTTATTTCAGAGCAAATTTTACATCTTCAGAGATATCTCAAACGTTTTATCACTTTTCCAATGAGATGAGGGATTACCGACTTTTCTATGGGAATCTGTGGTGGTAAAAAATACGAGATCTTCCCTTGGATTAAAGGAATAAAGAATTATAAAGCGCCCCCCCCCCCCCCCCCCGGGCCCCTTCCCGCCCAAACTTAGAGACAGTTTTTAAACCGGATCTCTGTCAATCTCGCAAAGACATAACGTTCTATCATCAACACCCAAAATAAAGACCAAATCTTTGAACTGGCTGCCAAATTCCCTTTTAAACGACTACTATAAAATTGCTATGAAGGCCATAGCTATTCCTCATGAGAAGGTTTTGCCTTTTAGTTTAATTATCAACTCTAGTCAAAAAGGATAAAAGGAGGAAAATAAAACGGCGAAAGTGTTAGAATAATACTAGCAAAATGTCTTATAGAAAAGAGAGGAAAGGATAAAGAAAAAAGAAAGGGGATCGAAAATTAATAAAACGCACTCATTAAAATTCACCAATAAGCCGATGACACAACTGTCTTTTAAGGATATTGATTTATATACTTTTTGAGCTTCTGAAACAAATTGAAAGTTGTGCAGACCTTCGGATAAACCACTCCAGTCTAAAACAACTATTTATGGCTTGGTCCTTTACCTGCATTGGAAAGACTCAGTGCTATTTACTGATAAGCCAACTTTCGTCCATGGTGTTGTCTCGAAGAATGAGAAAGTCACAGGCCTACAAAAAAAATTGTTTGAAAAGTTAGACATCAAACTGTTACGATTACAAAATAATTGGTGATGAAGGCATATATCGTTTTAGTATTATACTAAAACAGTGGAGAGCGTTGAAAGCGCGCGTTGATTGGCTACTCAAACTCCGGATCCTTTCGATTCGCGCGGAATTTGCGCCGGAAAATGTTGAAATCTTTGCAGGAATAAACGAGTTAAAATCATCCTTTTGTGCTATATTATCTCAATGTTTATACTAAAGTATTAGCCTCAGATGTTCAGACTAATTATTAACCGCTTTTATAGCAGACGATACTAAAAACTTCACTTAATGTTCGATTTTCCCAAATGGGAAGACGCCTTTATTAACGAATAAAGTCAGTCTCCAAATTAACTGTTGGTCACATTGTTTCTCGTAATCACTACACACTCCAAAAGAGTTCAAATCCGAACAGTATGTACTGTATGAAAAAACAGGAACCCCAAAATGGAGTAAATCTTTATTCTCAAGAAGAAAAATGAAGGAGGGCTTAACAGGGTGAAACGCTCAGCAGCCCATGGAAGTTTCTTCCGCGGAAACCTTACACAGGGGCCGCGGAACACCTTGGGGGTGGCGGGGAAGAGGTTTTGGAGAAAACAACTTGAAGGAAAATAGTCCCCTAAAACCCCTGTTTAAATGCAGTTATCACCATTTTTTAAAACCTTAAGCCTAACTGATAACGTACCCAAGTTCTACCGCGACATAGTAAAACCCCAAAAGACAGTGTTTCTGATCATATCAAGTTATTTCAAACATTCAATTTGTGTGGAACGAAATAAATACGGAGTTTATCGACAAAATGCTAACGATGCACTGATTTGTCAATGAAGGATCGAAACGTTTATTTCATTCAAAGAAGTCTCAAATAAATTCAGTATTGAATGTTTTTTCTGCAATACGGCCTGATTTCGGATCAATGTAATGCCAAAAAAAAAAACAGCTATGATTTAAAATTTAAAAGCTTACTTGCAAAATCATCTCCAGCTCCTTGATCTTCTACTGCAGGTAAAACATAAACAAAACTAAATTTCAACACACCAGAACAACAACTTCCTTTCTTTTTAAGTAACAAAGGAAGTTTAAAGTTTTCCGTCTTTCTCGTTACAAGAGAATTCAAAACGTTCTTTATACAAACAACACTATCTAGATAAAATTGTCCATTTATTCTATACTCATTTGCGATAACGGAATCGTTTCAGTATCAATATAATATTAAATGGCATTTTGAAGTCTCTCTGGGCAAGTAAAATAGGCACACTTTCGGAAATAGAAATCACTTTACGGTCTCGAAAATACCATCACCGGATAGGGAAAATCACTCCTTGTAGTGGTCCTTAAATTGGTCACAGGGGCGACGTCAAAATCCCAATAATAAGGTTAAGTTAATCAAGTAAGTTTCCAGAAAGCGGTCTCCAAAACTTCAAAACTTGTTCTCTTCCAAGACAAACACGTAAGTTAACTTCTAGAGGTCAAAACCGAAGCTCCACGTATAAACCATTTGAAAATTCTTACCGTCGAGTCAATCCTGTCATGAACGTGTTTACCGCTACAAGTTAAAACGCTGGCAAAGAGTGATGTAGATTCACTGGTTTAGCGGGCTTCAAAGAACAGCAAATTATCCGTCCTACAGCACTTCAACTCGTCCCTGCACTGTATGCTCATAAGAACGCCTTGTTACTGCAATGGGAGACGAGAATAGATGTGGATTAAAATATTATCATACGCTGCTCCGGATCAAAAGTATCATTTCAGCACAAACGTGTTAAAAAAGCAAGACACTCTTTTTTATCGGTGCAACCTGTCCCGGAGGTACAAAGGAATTCTTAATTATGCACAAAGACCAAACTCAGGTGCCAAAAAAACAAGATGACTCTTTTGGGAACCAAATGAATGAATTGTACAACAATCGAAATAAGAAAAATTATTTTGCGTACGGTAAGCACTGACCAGAAGAAATACTTCAAGAAATAAACGTTTTCTTCCAAAAGGACCCTTTTTTTGCAATTTGTGATAAAAAAAAGGGATACGTAAAAATGAAAAAGAAGAAAATTTAAAGTGTTTCAAAGTCAGCGCAACGTACGACTATCACACCATGAAAACTAGCAAACGTCCACAATTTTAAAACAATTTAGCCCTGCTCATGTCACAAAAACTATATCCGACTATTTGAACCTATTCAAAAGCATTCATTTCTCGATTCAGTATGAGGGACTTTGTTCCCTTATAAACAACCTAAATTGGAAGCGTTCCAGCGAACTTCAAGATAGGAAACACTAATGTACAAAGGAAGGATAAAAAATAAAAATAAAACAGTGTCGTGAACGAAACGTTTCTTATTTCAAGTCTTTTTTGTCTTCTTAACTTTGAAGGAAAGTCCTGAATTCGATAAATTGTTCAACGCAAGGTTAACTCGACTTTACTTACGCAAATTTGCTTGCATCAAAGGTGAATTGATGTAGGATAATTTAAAACGGAAGGAAGATTTGCTCTCACGAAGGACCAACACTCAACATGGATTACTACTTTACTCACCCACTACTGGACTCCGCAGTCAGACGTAAAGAATGCCAACTGCCTGCTGGCAATCTCGTACCCAGAGTCCTCGGGCTTTTTGGTCAGCGGGTGATTAAACTACTTTTTTGATTCGTCGCTTGCATAACAATGGCAGTCCGACAAACATCTCTCTTTGTTTTTCTACCTTAGAAATATTATAATATATAAATCACAAAAATAATAAAACGACGGGGTTTGCAGTATGTCTTATACCGCACGGCAATTTTCCCACGCTGCTAAAAACTGATTACTGTTGTTTTTGCAAAAGTACCGCGGGAAAACATTACATCAGTCTCTTTGGGGAAAAATCCGCGGAAGAAGCTCTTGTCGAAGCCATTCAGAATTACGGGAAAAAAAATTGTGGTAGAAGAGGACATTGGTGTCGTTTCCACAAAAATATGTCGATCGTGTTGCTTGCACTATGGACTGGACGCTAAAACAGTAGAAAATACGCGAACCGAAAGAGTCAGAAGTTTCATCTTCACACGCTCTTACAGCCAATTATTTCTCCAGTTTCTTATATGGTGTTTAATTAAGGCTAAAATTGTTTCTCGAACACTTTCAACCCGCCATTTCTACTGTTTACTGCTTTCTCTTTTCTGTTTCCGTTTAAACTCAAGCATGCGCAATAAAGCCGGAAACCACGTTTTCTGGGAAAATGGAGTCCATTACACCAGAGTCCTCCGGGCACTCAACCGCTGACCAAAAATGCCGAGGACTCTGGGTACGAGATTGGCCTGGTGGTTTTTTGTAATTTCGGGTCCAGATTACTCGCGGTCCTGCATCCCAAAGTGATATTTTGGCTGCGTGAAGGACTAGGTTAAGAGAGGCAAAACCCCTTGGGGGGGAGGGGGGAACTAATCCCCAAGGCCGGGAGGCACAAATCAAATACGAACGAGGGAACAAGAGAACCCTCGTTTATATTTGAATACCGAATCTATCCATGTGGCCATGGGCTAGTGGGCACCAACACAAAAGGGGGCTGACTTACTTCCGGTTAACAAAGGAAGTAAGAAGAAAAACGATCACGAAACGAGCGACAGGGGTTGGAAATGAGATACTTATTTCCGGTTAACAATGCAAAATGAGTAAGACTTATTCCGGTTTACAACCACCAGAAAGAAAATCAGGTGATAAATTGAATGTTGACCTAAACTAGAATTGCTGTTTGGCTACCTGAATTGAATGTCCACCAAAACCATGTAACGTAGAGGTGAGTCCTTCCTCTGCGCTTCTTTCCTTGTTTGAATGTTTGCTGTTCCATCCCTCTTATGCTCGCTAACTAGTTGAAGACAAATCTGCATTGAAAACAAAAATATTGGTGCCACATTATGAAATAAAACAGTTAAAAGAAAAAAATACTTCTCAGATACTGGTTCCAATGTAGGCGATCTGTGTACGAGAATACTTCACAAAGTGTCACAGTCTTCTCCCCAAATACAACATCACTCGTTTAAAAGAACGCAAAGAATAGACCAATTTCGATATATTAAAATTCAGTCCTAAATGAAAGACATCATCGAGAGGCTCTGGGGAATAAATAAAAGGTTTTGTATGAATTTATTCTCCACAGCGTCGACATGATGCCTTTTGTTTTGGACTGAATTTTAATATAATCGAAATTGGTCTATTGACATCACAAAATGTCCACTATAAACTCCAGTACCGAAGTAACGATAAACAGCTGAACTGGTCTTTGTAATCAAAACAAAACTTAATGTCATTTGATTCCTTGGGTAACATATTTACAATTGTATAAACTAAGCGAATACCAGTAGGTACCCTGAGTTAAAACCCTCATGGGGGGCGTTCCTAAACACAGGAACGGAACGGAACGGAACGGAATATACCGGAATAAACCGGAATATGGCGGAATGACACCGGAATGAGACGGAATGAACAAGAATGGTACCGGAATATACCGAAACGAGCCAGAATGAAACTGAAAAACTTCATTTAAACACGTGACATTGATGAGCCTAAAAAAGGACTCGTTACAAAAATGTACGTGTACACCGGAATGAGGCGGAATGACACACAAATAAAGCGGCATATATCGGCATCGGAATAAACCGGAATATGCCGCAACAAGAAGGAATAACTCTGGAATAAAACCGAATGACACCAGAATGAGAGGGAATAAACAAGAATGGTACCGGAAAATACCGGAACGAGGCTGAATGACAACAGAATAAGGCAGAATAAACCAGAAGGACACCAGAATCAAGCTGATTAGCGTGCACCGAAATGACAAGGAACAAAAAGTAATTTTTATCATTCTAGACTGTGAATGAATAAATGTTGCAGAATAGAGAAACTGACAAAAAAAATTACATGAAGGGGAAGTAACAAGGCTTGGAACGAGTCACGATATGTTCTCAAAATTCTTCATGTAAATATATTATCAACGATCTTTTTTCTGTGCTTCTGACTTCTTTCTTTAAACAAGGAAACACTGCGTTCAGGTTCGATGGCATTATTGCCAACAATCGGGAAGAGAAAAAGAGTCTTCCGGCCGTTTGCGCGAATCTATTTCCGTATATCTCCATCACGTGTGGGTCGTGGGAAGCAGGCAAGCAGCAACAGTAATTAGTTTGTGGTTCGCTGAACTTGATTGTGATTGGTCAATGCACAATTGACCCGTCAGAATAAAATAAAAATGTTCACGGGTTTTCTGACTCGCACAGTGAAAGCCGCCTCCGAGATGCATAGACAAAAACAATTAGAATAACATTCTGTTTCTCTTGCTCCTGTTTCTCTTGCTCCTGTATTTGTATGTATTTGTATCTCTTGCTCCTGTATTTCCTTCCACAAGAAATAATTATTCATTTAGCGACGGATATACCTGTCAAATTTTTCTCATGATCGAAGTGTTCCAAATGTTACAAAAGGCAAAAACACATGCAATGCCCTTAGGGAATCACGTGACACAACAAAAGCTGACTGAAACAACCGAAAGTCAGTCGGCGGTAACTAAAACACCAAATTTGGGCATTTTCAGGTTCATTCCGGTATATTCCGCTTTATTTGGGTGTCATTCCGCCTCATTCCGGCGTCATTCCGGCTCGTTCCGGTATATTCTGCCACCGTTGTTGTTCATTTCGTTTCATTCCGGTGTTATTCCGCCTCATTCCTGCATATTCCGGTATATTCCGTTCCGTTCCTGTCTTTAGTAACGCCCCCCTCATGGGTGGGGTTTAATTAATGGGGACTATTGGTTACACCTGAAGATATTGATTAAAATGTTTTGCTACTCGAGGCACCTGAGTGAAACTGTTTTCGAACGGGAAGCATTTATAAAACGATCATCACAAAAACTTGTAAATTAATTCAAAATGAAAGGAAACTGCTCAATTCACTTTAGTTACGCTTGTCACTGTGCACCCTTCCTCTCCTTTACTCTATAAAATGTATCTGGGCAAGGCAGTGTTCAGCATCCTACTTCCATTTCTGCTGTGAAATGTGTCAAAGACACCCACTAAAGTTTGCCAAACTGACCTTGTTGCTTTCAACAATACTCACGTTATAACTCTTCGTGTATAACGCTACCATTGATTATTTCTTAAGACATTTCCATGCTTGACAACAATCACAGAAGGAAAAGCACTGGCACAGTTGCCAAATGAAACACTAGCTTACTACTGCAAAAATATTTGTACTCATGCACAATGTGTACGTTTTGTTTGTCCGATTAGTCATGGTTCTGATTTTTTTCAAGTAAGGTTTCCTTCACTTTGATGCAATACCGCTATTCAAAGACTAAACATACACAGCAGAGGTCAAGAAAGAATATTGTTTAAGCTAATGACCTTCACCGAATAATGTCATTGGTAAATTTGTTTTGTGTTTGGTTGAATAAGATTAAATTCAAACGGATTTGCCTAGCTACATTGTAGTAAAATCCAAGATGTAACAAGTCATGCAAAAAAGCAAAAAAAAAACCTTCAATGAGGGACTTGTCAGAAATTAGCAGGGGGCTGCAGATTTTCAGTAAGGCAGCATTCAAAAATTTCAAGAGCTTATCTTGCTCAAATGGCAGGAAATATTTTGTTTGGTTTGTATTCATGTTATAACATATTTAAAGCATCCCTTTATGATCACAATGGCTTAATTTCTTGTGACCCTCCCCTTTTTCCACTCTCTATTTTTTTCACGGCCCTCCCTTTCAAAGGGCTCACAAAACTGTGACCCACCCCTCCCCCCCCAATTTTCCACCTCCACTCCTGCTAATTTCTGGCAAGTCATTAAGTGTCCTTGAGTGGCAACTAAAATCCTGTAATTTGAAATTACGACCATTAAAGAACAAGTGTTCTCATCTTTGCAAGCAATAATTCTAGAAAGAGATAGGGTCACCTTGCTTTCTTAAGAGTTTTCCATCCCCCTGATTGTTCACTGAAGGATTATATTTTTGTTGAATTATGAACTGTAGAGTCAGCTACGTCTTAAGTGGTTAAATGCTGAGATGCCTCTTACATGTACCTTAGCATAAGGCCTGCTTGCCCTTTTAACTACCTGCAGCTACAGCTTCCATGCTGCCATATTTCACTTTGGAAACAATGTAAAATGAATACAATTATAAACCAAAATACAAAAAAATACGGGTTTCGAAATTGAAGTCTGGGATACATTAAATATGGGCTTGGAAAATATATCCAAATAATCATTTAACATCAACATCACGGAGTAACAGAGATTAGACATTGATCACAGGGAACTACATTTCTAAGAAAATTGCTTTCCATTTTGTGAATAATCCAATCCCCCAAAGCCATTCCCAAGCCATTATCCGGGGATTAAACCTGGGAGCAAGTTCTCTGTAAAGAATTTATATGGCTCTTGTTGAGCTTTGAAAATGTAGAGCAAGACTAATAAGTCATTGAGCAACAACCCACCTTGGTATTGTTCTGTTCTTGTCCACAGCTCCAAGAAGCTTGCTGTCTTGGTTAATGACCTGACCAGGATAAGCACTCCTAAAAAAATATATTTAGGCACTGGAGATCAGTATACTTCTATCAACCTTGTCCCAACAGACACCAGCGAGAACAACCCCAGGTGTCAGCTTAGAGATGTTTCAATGGATGCCAACAATGCACCTTTAAACCCAGTCCAAGTCCAATTTATCCAACTTAAATCTAAAGCGATAAATCTCAACCTGATGCCTGCGAAATAAATTACACTAAAAGAAAGCTTATTGTCTGCATTGTTCTCAATTGGCACCTACCCTTCACTGAATATTACTTACCGACAAGTTAATTGGGATGGTACAGTGTAAACCACATGGGCAAGTTTGCAGACCATTTGGCCGACAAGACAAAGCCTATTCATGATGAGATGCAAAAAGAAAGCCAGTGGGTCTGGGGAACACCACAAGAGAAAGAAATCAAATCTTGCTTGAAAAGAGCAACCAAGATCTCTGCAGTCTCTCTCCAGTCTACCTTTGGACTGGGTAGTGTCCTTCAAATTTAAGGCAAGATGATCAAAGCTGTCGTCCAGTCGTACATGTATATACAGTATATTATCAAGAGCACTCGCCTACAAATAATGCAGATCAATGCAAATTGAAAAAGAGACCCATGTGTTGACTTTAGTGAGCTAGTGAGCAGTGCAGCGACTACATGTATATCATGGGTAAATTCATCGTTGCAGAAATAGACCACAAGCCACTAGTCCCGCTTCTAACGAAACATCCCCTGACTCAAATAAAATGTTTCCGAATGTGCCACATGCGTTTTCACTTCAAAGAAGTAGTTCATGTGCCTGGAAAAGAAAGAAGTACATGTACATGCATGTGGCAGATGCACTCTCCTGGACCCAGTCAACTTCTCATGAAAATAAGAACACAATAGAAGATGAAGACATAACAATCTACATGGTGTTCTAGATGCTTTGCCAGTATCGGATATCAAATTGACAGACATCAGAGAGGCCCAAGATGAAGACTCTTGGCCAGGTTTAACTCATCACATGCAAGACATGGTGGAGAACTACTGTAATAATAATTCTTTGTGCTAATAACAGAGTGAAAAGATTGGAACCACTCATGCCAATTTCATTCCCCGAGTACCAGTGACAAGTGATTGCAACTGATTATTTCCAACTTGATCCCATCACTTATTTAAGGACGATGCGTACTATTGTTATTGTGCATACATTCTGAACATCTCGAGATACTCTGGTTTCCTATGGTTGATGCTTACCAATACAGTCACTGTGATATTTTTGTGCGGTTTAAAGCTATCTGGAGAAAGACATAGTAGATCTTAGTAAGTACTCTTGGTATCCAAAAAGAAAATTGGGGGTAACCATGCATTTTTGAGAGATAATTAAGCTTCAATTTGAGAAAGAACACCATACATTGCTTTGTATTTTAAAGCTCTTTACAATTAATATTATTCATCAATTATCTTTGAAAAATGCGTGGTTACTCTCAATTTTCTTTTTGGATTTCAATAGTTAACACTTGTTAAGATTTCCTGCATAATCATAAACCGGGGCAAAAATACCTTTGAATTAGTAGGCACCGTCCTTGATGGTGGGTGATTACCCTATTTTTCCTGCTATCTGGAAGCAGCAGCTAGGCGGAAGACGACCAAAATGCTAAGAGGTTATCAGGGCACTCAAAGCAATCTTTGCTAGACATGGCATCCCAGATGAAGTCAGAAGCAACAATGGTCCACATGAAATATGCTTTAGCAAAATTTAACAAATTTGCAAAGGACTGAAGATTCAAACATACACGACAAGTAGTCCTTGGTTCTCACAGTCAAACGGTGAAGCTAAACTAGTAGAAAAAACTCCAAAGCAAATCCTGTACCATGTGGATACTCACCAGCGCAGTTACCCAGGTGATGGAAACCCAACAGATTTACTTTTCACATGATATTGAGAATTTGCATCAAAGAGAATGAGAGAGTAAGGCTATACAATCAAGACATGGGTTCAATTGGTGACAAAGAACTGCCTCACTGAAGCCACTCAAGCTGGCACCCCATGTACTGTACATTGATCAAAGTAGAGGACAACGCACAAGTGGTTACCAGTCTGAGAACAGTCGCAGGTACAGCAAAAATGCCAAGATTCTACATAGTGGAAATGGACGGAGGCACTGATGAAACCATGCATTACAGCAATTCCAGGAAATGAGCCTCGGGTCCCTAAGGCCAGGGAGCCAGTGTCCGCTAACAAGCCAGTCACTTAATATACCTGTGAAATCTCTCCCATCACCAAGTGGGTCCCTAAAGCTGGGGAACCAGTGTCCCCTAACAAGCCAGTCACTACCTGTGAAGTCTCTCCCATCACCTTGCACCTTGCATTTCTTCAAGACCAAAGAGACCGATAAGACTCTCTCTTAAACTTAAAGAGAGTATTGGGCTTGCCTAACTTTATAGTCAACTTTAAACTTTTGGATCCAGTTGGTGTTAGATGTTTTGTCTCAAGCCCCTTGCAGGTTCATGTAGTTTGCCTCCTACCTGAGTTTGTTTCAATTTGTTAGCAATTAACTCTTAAAAAGGGAGACGTTGTGTTATTGAAGTTTGAACTTTATACATAATGATTGTAGTACATGGTAGCAGTTTTAATGAGCATGCACAGTAACAAAAATTAAGAAAGGAGGCTGATAAACATGATTGTCTGTTTGTGTCTTGTGATTGAGTAGATTTCGTTACAACTAGTAATGTTGTTGGCTCTCACAACACTTTATTATACCAAAACTACTCTGTGACCCTTACAAAGGGTAACAGATTCTGACATTACCTTTGTTAGGAAGTTAATTTCGACTGTGTTTGGATATTCCAAGTAAGTTTGGACTTGAACAATTTTACGAATAAACAATTAGGCAAAGTACGTTCCATACTGCACATGTCCAAAAGCAGTTGAACCTGTAAAGAATGGTAAAAAGCAAGAAAATGAAATGAGTAAAGTGGAACAAAATAAATAGGAAGCTTGATTTCTACAAAGTAGCACATTAAAACACCTTGCACTACCTTTGGTGGCCAACTTGAAAGCATATGCTACTTTGGCCACCCCACACATCTCTTACTGTATTTACGGTAACAGTACTGTAATTTACTTAAGGACCTTAAGCTACACTTAATTATTCAATAGAACCTTAGATTTTGATTCAGAACTTTTTATTAACAACAATAACCAGTGTGAAATAAAATGAACCATACAAATAGAACAAGGCCTCGATAGCCTTGTCCCATGTAACAGCACCATTCAACAGTTCAACTGAATAAAAAAATTCTCCGTTTTAGGGCAGTGCCTTGCAAGCATCTGTTCCGTGCACCCCTGCCCCACTGGGTGCATTTTTTTTTGCTTTCCTGTTGTCTTCGTGAATATATTTATATACATTTTTTTCTTGTTAATGTAAAAGATATACGAGTTCCTATACCCAATAAAGCTGTGAAAAAAAAATTAATTATGATAATGATCTAATGATAATGAACTCTATTAATATGAAGCGCTTAGTTTTCTATCCATATGAACCATGTGAGCGTTAGCCCTACTAATGGAAATGGGCCCACACAAAGAACATACAAAAACTCTGACCAGGGTGGGGATTGAACCCACGACCTTCGGGTTAGATCAATGCTGCTCCACCGACCGAGCTACATGTGTACAAGATCAGACGGGAGCAGGTCGTGGGAATTTACATTGTAAAATGTCAATGTCACAGCAATGAAAATGTACCTGAACTTGTAGCTCAGTCAGTAGAGCAGCGTTGGGTTCAAGTCCCACCCTGATCAGAGTTTTTCTCTGTCTTTGTGTGGGCCCACTTCCATTAGTAGGGCTAACGCTCACATGGTTCATATTGGGTAGAAAACTAGCACTTCACATTACCCTCTAATAGTTGAGTCTGTTGAAATATAAGTGCACACGGCTAACGTTTTTTTGTACATATTCATTGCCGTAACATTGAAATCTTAAATTCCCATGACCTGCTCCCGTCTGACCTTGTAGCTCAGTCAGTAGGAGTGGTAGAAGTGGGATTTTTCTCTGTCTAACACTAGACGATTTTACTTGTCAATAACAACAGTCCAGGGTGGTTCATGTGTCAAAGGCTTCAGGAACTGGTTCCCCCCCCCCCCCCCCCTTCAAAAACCAGCCTATGATTTGATATAATTAAACCCATTGACACTTGAACTGCCCTGGGCCACCCCCACTGATGAGTAAAATCGTCTGGCATTAGACAGAGTAAAATCTGTTAAGTCCCACTCCTAGGAGTCAATGGGTTTATAAATGGGGACATTTAAATGCATTTAACCCAGTTTTTGAGTGGATGTTAACCACTAGTGTTTCTAGGCCTTCCTGTTCTTTTTCAGCATTTAACCCATTGACACCTAGGAGTGGGACTAATAACAGATTTTACTCTGTCTAATGCCAGACGATTTTACTCATCAGTGGGGGTGGCCCAGGGCAGTTCAGGTGTCAATGGGTTTAATTATATCAAATCATAGGCTGGTTTTTGAGGAGGGAGGGGGGGGGGGGGGGGAAACCAGTACCTGAAGCAGGTACTAGTGTTTCTAGGCCTTCCTCTTCTTTTTCAGCTCTAGATGTTGAGAAACGTCTATTAAAAGGAATAATATTACGTTATTCTCTTATGAGGATGCCCAGGTTCTATCTTCAATCTTTCTGTGACCTAAAGTCAAAGATGGCTCTCACAGGGTTACATGTAAAAAGCGGCTGGTATTTTTTTTACAGGTCACACATTGAAGGTCATTGTTTTACTAATACAGGAAGTATCCTAAACATTGTTAAGAGCTTACATGTAACCATGTAACATGTAACAGCGTAACATGTAACCTTAGGTCCAAAAACTTTTTTGTTTAGGCCTAATTAGGCCTAAGGTTAGCCTTTATGCTAGTCTGCTGAGCCTGCTCGCAGGCTATCTTTATGCATGTTAAGGGTACATTTTGTATTGGTAAAACAGTGACCTGTAAAAAATACATGTACCAGCTCCGAAAAAAAAAAGGTGGTGTTGACTCATGAATTCAAAAGGTGGTCCCAAGCTGGTGAACTTTGAATTGAATTCTTATCCCAAGGGCTGGGGAAGTTTGACTCCAAATTGTTGTTTCTGATCAAAGTACCCATCTCATCTCGTCGATAGCTGCCGTAGTTACTAAAACAAGGAATGACCTACTACAATGATCTACTACAATGAACTACATGTATGTACGACGACCTACATACAGTGACCTACAATGACCTACAATTTGAGCTAAAATAAACTAACGACCTGTAATGAGCTAAAATAAAAGATAATTTGCAGCTCCAAGGGCATTGCAGCATGTTTGCAGTACAAAGGTTAAAAACATTACACTCTGCTCTTTGAGCCAATGAAAACCTCGTTGCTGAGCAAGTTGAAATTTTTCATTGTGCACTCTGAACCAAAGAAAACCTTGTCTTCTCTTCATTTTTTCCTGCTCTAATTAAGATTTTATCGTTGCTAAGCAAAGCCTTGATATTTGTACATTTTCATTTTAGCTTTAAAACAAAGGAAAACCATGCAAGGGTCTTTTTGCAGTTTGTTTCTGCCTTCAAGGCCTTGTGCGTAATTTCTGTCGTCATTTGGGCTAACGCATTGCGTGACAATGCACAATGGATGTTTTCTGCTCACCAAACTCTTCACCCTGATCCTATTGTCTTTCTCTTTGATTTTCAGCCATTTAAGTAAGCCATGATGGCTCATTGTAGCTCATTGTGGGTCATTGTACAGTAGATCAGTGTAGGTCATTGTGGCTCATTGCACATGTATGCCATTGTAGGACTCTCATTGTAGCTCATTGTAGCTCATTGTGGGTCATTGCGGATCACTGTAGGTCATTGTAGCTCATTGTATGCCATTGTAGGACTCTCATTGTAGCTCGTTGTAGGTCATTAGCTAATTTTAGCTTGTAATGTACCTCGTTGTAGGTTATGGTAGTTCATTGTAGGTCTTTGTAGATCACTGTAAGTCATTGTAGGTCATTGTAGATCACTGTAGGTCAATCCTTGTTTTCGTAAGTACAACGAGATACATGTACTGTAGCTGCGTAACAACTGAATATTTGACTTACCGGTTGTCTCGATAGAACTCGTGTCGGCGGCGAAATCTCAACCGTTACGTTCAGAAAACTTAACAGACTAAGGCTTAGGATCGGGAGCAAGGTATATTAATCACATATTGCCACTTCCTCCGCTGTGGACGGGAGTGCTTCGAAAAAGAAAAAGACCTCGTTCCGCCATTTTGTTCGGTTCAAGAAAGCCTGGGGCGAGTTTATAAACCCGCGGGAGAATGAAACGAACAAATAAAACCGGCGGCGGGAAATTCTGTCTTTTTCGAAGCAGCGTGGTCCACACGTGGTCCACAACAACGAAGGAAGAAGCAGTATGTGATTATTATATTAGGACTAGCTCCGTGAGCGGGCAAAATCCCGCGCTATGACCGGCAACCCGAGAGGGTTAGATGGAGCTCCGCTCGGGATTTCTCGCTTAGTCTCGCAAGATCAAAGGTCATTTTTTGGCTTTCATCCCATGAAATAAATCATTTATTGACCAGCTTATTCAGTCAAGATGTCTGGATATTGGCCTCGTTCTTTTTCGCGTGTTTATGGATCTCGACACGCATAAACACGCAAAGAAACAACTTGGCCAATATCCCGGGGAGGGGGGGAGGGTTACTCCCTCATATGGGCTATACATGTATAGGTATGTGCGGCCCCAAAGGGTATCGTTTTTCAGCCGTTTTGGTCATAAAGAGGGTATCAATTTTTGCACTCTAGTCTTGATTTCGTTTCTTTAGAAGACGCTACTTCTTCATCATGCTCCCCTCCTTCCATCCGCGCTTTGCTTTCCTTTCCTCCCTTTTCCAGGCTAGACAAGACAGCAACAAAAGCCCTTCATACGGCAACTGTGTAAGTGCCTCATCGGCTTGTCACGCGCTCCGGTCACGCCCCGGGCTCCAGTGGTTTTTAAATTGAATTTGGCCAGACACTATAAACTGAAGCAGCCAGTAAATGATCTGAGGAAATGCAGTGAAATATTTTATTACCGAACATTGTGTTACAGTCAAATCGAGAATAAAATAGTTTTTTTAAAGTATAATGCTTTAACGTACATGTCAACCCGGGCATCTTAACAATCGAATCACCGGAAAGCCGCTGCAAGGAGGTTTATTATGACAACTTGAGCAGATCGTGGGATCCTATTACATGCCCGGGATTACTTAATGACACCAAGAGCTTAAATTTCTGTGGTACGTTTCTTCGCTTCGCCTGGAGCAAGCAGCAATTCCAGAGATACTGGCCTGTTAATCTCCCTCCACCTTTTTGATCATCGAACGGTTTTCCTGTAACAATGCAGTGAGGTAGGAAACAATTAATGTACTTGTAAGATCTGAGATTTTACAAAAATATTCAGCAAGATGACACCCTGCGGAAAACATGTGTGATAGAAGAAGTGTACGGGAAGGAAGGTTTACATACCATTTTGAGTTACTCAGTTGTCTCGCTAGAAGCCAAAGAGGGGCCACAAGTTCTCGTTGCAGGTCTTAAACAGGGTGTTCATAAATAGTAAACAAATTCCTAGTTTCTAAAGAAACTGTGGTGTTGCGTCAGTGGGAGAGTGAAACAGGAGATTTGGTTTTATCGAACGTGTTGATAAAGGTCGAATTACCACCGTGAACGATTTGGAAAGCTGACGTTTCGAGCGTTAGCCCTTCGTCAGAGCGAATAGAGGAATTGTGGGTGTTGATGGTTTTTGTGCAGGTGTGGAAGAGCTTTGCCATTGGTGGAAATTTGGTAACATAGATTTGTAAATAAATTAATGTAATAAGAGGCTTTCATTGATTCCGTGAGAATAGAGTGTATCTGAACGAACTGAACAACCAAATCATCAAATGTCGCTCCCAGCTTTCCATTGTATGTCCTTCAGTCTTACTACGATCTATTTGCACCAAAATCCAGACTCTCAACTCCAGACTCTCCAACCACTTAGAACAAACTAAGAACAGCAAGCTAGAAAAACTCACGAATCCTCAAGAAAACGGAGCAACACCTCTCGAAAACCAAAACACTGTAGTCACAATTTCAGAAAATCTTCCTCTGTCGGAC